>NC_056738.1:202042641-202200141 GCF_019279795.1 Protopterus annectens
TTTTACATTTGTTGACCGGGATTGTCCGACTGAGCTGAAGAACGCTTTTTCAATGGAGGCCCGTAGAGAAAGGTTTCAACATATTATACAATTTTCATTATAAATTAGCATTAAACAGCAATGTTACAGGATTATTACAAGGCATTAAGTAGCAATACAATGTTATACAGTGTCAGTAATCAGGAGTATTGCATAACTATTTCAAGATGTATAAAAAGAAATATGTCATTAAGATGAGTATAGTTTTTGGTAAAAGTGGTTACAAAAACCCAGTTTTATCATAATGTAGTTGCATGAAGGCAAGACAATTACAATAGAATGCTTTTCTGAGGCAATTTGCTTAATAGATTTTAGAAGGCAGTAGAAAGAATAGTCAAGGAAGATTAGAGAGAGTTAGTCAGAAGAGTGAGCTAAGGGCAGAAAGTAGATTAAGGTATGAGAAGTAGGGGATGCTTAAGGAGGGAGAGTGCAGTAGCAGGACCAGTGACTTTTAAAGTGCTTTTTGGTGGCTGTCTTAAATTGTTTAGGATATGTAAGGGTCCTGATTTCTAGTGGGAGCATATTCCAGGCAATAGTGAGGTGATAGCTGTACATGTTGCATCCAAATTTAGACTTGGGTTTGTAGATTTGTAGTGGGTCTTGGTTAGAGCTTCAGAGAGGTCTGGGGAGAGAATAATGGGAGATGAGAGGGGATAGTGCTGGGCAGTAGGAAGACTGGTATAGGATAGAATGGATGATCTGGAGCTGAGAGAGAAGAAGCTGATGAGGTAATTCAAGACAGTTTAGGTGTTTTAGAGAGAGACAGTGATGGGATTTGTATGTAGATTCGAGTTTGGGCAGGAGTGCTGAGTTAAGATTTGTGAGAATCTGAGAATTGTACATTAGACCGGGTAGAAGGTAGGTAAGAGAGAGAGTAATCTTGGCTTTAGAGGTAAGGAATTTCTTGTTACGGTAAAGGTGCCCTATTTATATATATATATATATATATATATATATATATATATATATATATATATATATATATAAAATGACTGTTCTTATGTTGACTACCATGGTTGTCTACATGACTCAACTATATGGCTGAAATGTGAACATACCTCTCAACCTCTGAGTGCAAGAAATATGGACAGAGCCTGACATAATGGGAGACAAAGCCCCCAAAAAGTGGGACAGATTTTAAATATTGTTCTTATAAACTTAGAAAGTTTCTAGAATAATAGGATTTCTGTTGACATGCATTTCCACAAGGATATGAAGTCTGAAACTCAAACGTATGTCATTATTTAGTGACTTCAGTACTCAGATCATCCCAGTGATTTGCCAGAAAACCAAAAATTTTATGAGGAACAGTCCAAAATTATGAGGCAAATATCTGAACATTTTGAAAAATCCAGACAGTCGAGAGGTATGAATGTGAATCAGCATAATTAGGATTATTTGCTGATGCAGTAGTCACATGGGGCTCTGTCTTAAACTAATATTTCCCAAACTATCCTAAAAAATTGGACACTGATGAATTACCACATGGCAATGTACTGCTGTAATGTAGATGTCCATACCATGTTTTAACAGATAAGCATGGGCTGATTTTAAGCACAATGCCCCAGGCCAAGATGTGTGGGAGGACAATGCTAAACTGATGCAATTATACAATTCAATTAGAGACCAACAATAGCAAAGCGTAATGAGGAACATTTAACAGTATCAAAACTGTCTTTTTGTTATCAGGGTTTTATCTGTGGCATGCTTACTTCTCATTATATCCTTATGAAATTTCAGGAAAATAATACTGTTTTTTTTTAATCTGACTGAAGTAGCCTCTAGCAGGGAAATACTTCTTCAGAAAATGATTTTGCTATCACAAGCAGGTGAGGGTTGTATGTATACCATTTGCAACAAATGAAAGGCAGAGAGACATAAATTCTTAAAACAGTAGTGGCATAATATGTTATGGCTTACTAGTTCAAGGGCAGTAAGCAGTAAACATATCATAATCTTTTGACCTGTTTGTTTCCTGCAGTGTCCAGTTGCATGCAGTGTAAGTCTGCGCAAGTAATTTAAGAGATATAAGAAGTTCCTGAGTTACCACATTATGGTGTCTAGCAACCAGGGGGAAAAAAGGAATGAGAATGTAATTCTCCCATTGGATAGGAAGCTCATGTTATAGGTATCCCGTGAAAAAAAGGTGCAAATAAAAGAACATTTTACTTTGAACCATGACCATTTTTTTGTACTGGGGGAAGTTTGGGGCTCATTCTCTAGCAGTGGATTTCGGCATTGTTCTCTGGATGAATCTTTCATTGTGTATGCATATATGAACATGCAGACGTATGGTTATTCTGGTAGAAGGAGGCACATACCCAGGGATGTAGCCAGGATTTCTAGAATAGCACACCAACTTCCATATTGTTACGTCCCTCTCCCAGCATTTTTGATTTTTCAGCATACTCTGTGCTGTCTCACCTAGGGCTTTTGTGTCTGTGGTATTACTCTTAACTTCAAAAATCAGAATGTAGCACATATATTATAAGTGCCCAGTTACACATCATTTAAACATGTAGTTAGGAATATGACAAACACAAACTGTTGTAGGCACAGTTATTTTCTTTGCTGGCTCATTTGATATAGCCAAACGGTGGTACTCTATATCACCAGCTATCTAATCTCAATCAAACAATAACTCTTCTTCTACAAAATTAAAAACTCAGCTAACGTCCTCTAGGACCTGCTATTGTGCTAAATGTTGAAATTTATTGCTGCCAAACTTTTACTATTTAACTGTACCACTCATATTCCTGCTAATAGGGACTACCTTCACACAAATCAACATAAACTACTACACACACACACACACACACACACACATATATATATATATATATATATATATATATATATATATATATATACACACATACATACACACACACACACACACACACACACACACACACACACACACACACACACACACACACACATATATATGTGTGTGTGTGTGTGTGTGTGTGCATGTGTGTGTAGGGGGTGGGTCCCTCGCACTTTGTCGAATGGCGTTTCTTCAACAAATGCAAGGGGTGTGGTTTAATGTCGAAGGTACAGAAAGTGGAGCAGTAGAAATGTCAATGGTATGTAATGTCAAGACAAGTAAGTGGGTTTGGAGGGGTGAGAGTGTTTGTGCGTGTATATGTGCATTAGGATTAGGGTCAGGGATGAGTGAAGGATAGGTGTTGTATGTTTTTGTGTGAGTTTGTGTATTTTAGGCTTAGGATCAGGGTTAGGTTATGGGATAGATATAGTGTTGTATGCATGTGTTTGTGAATGTTTGTGTGTCTGAGTGTGTCTTGCGCAGTGGCAATGTTACGGGATGGTTTTTATGAAGGTAAGGTGTAGGGTTAGGGTTGAGGGAAGCAGCAGCATTACGGTTAGGGTTAGCACCCATTACTAAGGTAGTGTAAGGAAGTCTTCTAATTATACATACTAATTGCAAGATTGTACAATATTGGATAAAGGGTATATTCCCCTACCTTGAGAACTGTGCTAAGTCAACCAAATGTGATTGCCTTCACATATGTTAACCAAGCACACATTCCACGTTCTGTAAAACACCCATTATACACACACACACACACACACACACACACACACACACACACACACACACACACACACACACACACACACACATATATATATATAGGGGTCCACTTTTAAATCTTGAAAGCTCATAATCTCGTAATTCAAAATACTGAGTCCAAAATCTTGAAAGTTCAAAATACTGAAAACTCAAAATACTGAATTTCATAATATCGAATAAAACAGAGTACACCAACACTTACAATATTCTAGCACAACTACATAACAAAACATATTACTCTTCTCCGACTATAAGCAGGGGGGCAAGCTCCCCTGCACTCCCCCCATGTAGGGGGCTGCCCCCCCACACACCCCTGCTACTTAAATATATCAACTTCAAGATCGCACTCCACAGAGGAAAATGGCAAACATACCATTACGTGCTTCATACCTGTCTGTTGTAACCTTAGTCATGTTCCCTTTTAATTTGCTATACAACATAACTCATCTTAGTGTAGTAAAGCGCGATCTCGGAGTTGATATATTTAAGTAGCAGGGGGGGGGCACAGCGTCCCACATGGGGGGTGCAGGGGGGCTTGCCCCCTGCTAATAGTTGGAGTAAACTAATATGCTTTGTCTTTTATTTGTTTCTCTGTGTACTTCTGGTGGAGTATAGTAAGTGTTAGTATCTTGTAGTTTTTTGCGATATTATGAAATTCAGTGTTTTGAGTTTTCAGTCTTTTGAATTTTCAAGATTTTGGACTCAGTATTTTGAATTTTGAGATTATGAGCTTTCAAGATTTAGAACTGGACCCATATATAGATAGACAGATATAAATACAAATGTATGAGTGTATCAATTGTTCATGAAATTTCAAATTATGTCTAAATATCCATCACATTTTTTATTCTTTTTTTTCAAGAAATGTTATATTTAACTGTTATAATTGTTATTAATATTCTAACCTTGTGCAGAATTCTGCAGCTTTTTCCCTGGTCTCCAATGAAAATTAATTCTCTGAGTTCAGTGGGACTCTTTGAGTTCAGTGGGACTATGTCAGTCAACAAATGGAAACAAAATAAAAAAAAAAAAAATAATAATAAAATTGATGTGCTTACAAGTTGCTCAGTGCCTTTATGCTGCACAAAATCTAACTCCCTTAAAGCTTAATTAGTACACCACTAACTCCATGGCACATAGCTAGCTACCACCTATCACTGATATTATCTTGTCAAACCTTTTATCAATTAGCCCGCTATTCAAGCACTTGTCCCTCTTCCCCTCATCCCTCACTTTCCACCTGTCCTGCCCTGTTTTAAGCTATAGGATTTAATGTATTCTACTATGACTTTTTGTTAATGCATTCCAAAGGGTAGCCACCCTTTCTTTGAAGAGGTATCATCTCATCTTAGATTTATGCCTGTGCCATATCAATAATCCACTAACATTTCCCAGCAAACCCTCACATCAGTGCTACTCTTCTAGAACTATGACATGTTTCTTTATAAGTTATCATATATTTACCATACAGGATCAAGGTCTGGAAACTTGTTGTAATCATTTTCTATTCATCATTTTTTCTATAGTGTCCTCCTTGTAGTGGCTGTAGACTGACGCATCATGTGCCATATCCTAGCTGTATTACATCAAATCTCATTGCTTAGGCATTAGTACTGCTTCATTATCACCCTCTGCTTTCACCATTTCAACTAAATTTTTGAACAAACTGCTACTGCCGTCCTCTTTTCTTGTGATCAGTTTGATTAACTTTTCACATACAGTACTGCTTGTATCCCCCCCATCATCCAAAGACCCCCACTGCAGGGTAAGTTTGCCATAGTTCCTACCTCCAGTGAGTTCAGTTTTCCTTAACAGTAGAATCTGCAAAGTGTACAGTGCACTTACCGCAGATTATTCAAACTAGAAATCATATTTCAGTGGCTTACTGCCCTCATATTGCCTTATTAATATGGACGTTCCTGGGCACACTGAAACTTCAAAGAAGTGACAGTGTTGTCATGCTCCTAAATATACCTTACTTTAACATGATGTTAGATACATAGTTTGTTTGTGTCTTTCGGCTTTTCCCAGTTAGGGGTCGCCACAGTGGAACTCCGGTCCGCTAATGACTGGCAGTAGAGTTTTACGTGCTGGCTTGCCGGGCCTAATGCACAACCTTCAATGAAGGAATGCCCGTTCACGCATGTCGCCACACAGAAGATGCTCTAATTGAGAATCAAATGGGCAATGTCTAACTGTGAGGCGACAACGCTACCACAGCACCACCACCACAGTATATGTTAGATACATAGTGCTGTACTGATAATCTGTATCATGACTCTGAGGATGTTACTTGTTTTATTACTTGTTTCCTCACTCCTTTCTGTGTCACTTCAGTCAGTGGTTACCTTCTTCATTTCTTTCTGCATACTTACTCACGTACTAACAGCCTCACAAACTGGAGCAGGCATACAACAGGATGACTTACATTGCTGCTTGACAAAGTGGAAGAAGTAATCACTGGTGCAGATTGTTCTATTGTGGACATAACTCATTTTAGGTTTGCCTACAGAATCCAGGGCACTTCAGAATGTCCATCCTTGACAAATTGTACAAGTAATCTCCGTGGTATCACCGAAGTCTCAACAACCCACTAAACAAGTATAGCGGATCCAAAAACAAAACAGTGCAAGAAACTTCTTTGTGTGGAAGATTTTCAATCCATATATATCTAGTTAATCAGTGTATATTAATCAGATCAGATAATGGCAGTAGAAGTAGCAAACTTAAACTCGTCCTAAGTAAAAAAAAAAAAATAAAAAATATATCATTTGAAATATTATACAGAATTACTAAGTATTCGAAAGTAATCCAAGCAGGGTAGGCATAAACAACTTAATAAAGGATTTTTGATTACAAACAGACTGCCTACCCTGCTTGGATTACTTTCGAATACTTAGCAATTCTGTATAATATTTCAAATGATATATTTTTTATTATTCTTTTGACTTGACGAGTTTAAGTTTGCTACTTCTACTGCCATTATCTGATCTGATTAATATACACTGATTAACTAGATATGTATGGATTGAAAATCTTCCACACAGAGAAGTTTCTTACACTGTTTTGTTTTTCCTTGACAAATTGTCTAACATGGTAACTAACTGTTTTTGTAACTCTGGTACTCTGTAAGGTTTCAGTATAATCTTCATTCCACAGATTGTCTCTATATTATGTCCTATTAGCTTAGTTTCCTTAGATATTTTTTGAGAATAGTCTTTTATGTCTTAATAAAAATATTCTTACCTGTTGTATTTGTTGTTTTGACAGGGATTCCCTTGTCTGCACTTCAGAAAGAATTTTCCTGGTCTCTCTTACATGAATTTCAGAATATAAGCTCCCCACAGAATGATCTACTTTTTCCATACGTTTCAGCATATTATTGTGATAAATTTGTTCTACGTTTCTTTTTTTCCTGGATGTCTACTTACAGTTAACTAAATGTATTATTTCCATTACCTCAAATGGCCCCTGCCACTTGACCAGAATTTTACTTTCCACTGGGGGCACTAACACCAGTACCTAATTTCCTATCTTAAATTCTCTTAAGGTCAGGCAATCTTATTATAAACTGAATGTTGCACTTCCTGAGGGCACTATATGTGCACCCTTACTTTAGTTATTACAGCTTTAATCTATCCTAGAAACTAACATAGTGATTTGTCATACCTTTAATTGTTGTCTTTTCCTATTCCTATATTTCTTAAGTGGGATTTAGCAGCCTCTCAGATGTCTTTCATACAATAGTTAAATGGGGTACATATGTTGAAGCTTGTTGTGCCTCTCTAAAAGCAAACAGTAGATAGGGTAATAGTTGATGTCCTTACATTCACCACTGCAGTATTCATTACTATATGGGATTCCCTGCTGTGAAGCCCGTCGTCCAGCCAGTCTACCAAAGTCTGCCATTGCTCTAAGGTACACTGAATGTCACCTAAACACTACCCATGTAGTGTAGGGCATAAAGGTGACTTTCAAGAGTACCATCCTCAGAACTTCTTTGCCACGAGTCTGAACACTGTTTTTAAGCATTGGTCTATTTACTTCTGTCTGTTTTTTGCTGTTTTTTTCTGTTTATTGGAACTCCATTGATTTCTTCTGTTTGCTGAAGTCCTCACCATTGCAGAAATGTACCCAGTTGGGGTTTTTGTTCTTTTATTCATTTTTTTTGTGCTGTTTGGGGAGTTAGTGTCATCCAAGAAGGGTAAATGCCAATGTGGGAGACAGATTCCTCATAAAGACTGCCACGATAAACTTCAAAAAGCCTTCCCTGACTCCTTCTCATGATCATGTCTTTCTGGGTTGCAGGTTTCAAACAGTGCCAATGCTGGCATCCCTGCCTCCTGCAAAGGCCTTAACTCTCACTTCTTATTTTCAAACTCTTCTTCCTCTGGCCTCCATTACAGCTAGGGAGTTTCTCAGAGCTCTGGGGTTCATGGCTTCCACCATTTCGATGCTTCCTCTAGCCAAAGTCACATGAGGAAATTCCAGTGGTTTCTGAAGTCGTTGTGGCTTCAACATCCACATCCTCTAGACTTTACAATTCCTCTTCTCCCATGTCTCAAAAAGGAACTTCTGTGGTGGATTCAGCAGTTGTCTCTGAATCCAGGGCTCCTTTTTCAATCTCCTCTTCCTTCTCAGGATCTGGTCACAGATGCTTCAAATGTGGGATGGGGAGCAACGTTTGGTTCCCTGAAGGTTCAGGGAGTGTAGTCCCCTCGTCAGCAGAAGGAGCACATCAGCGTCAAATAGATGAGAGCTCTTATGGTGGCTCTTCAGGCCTTTCATCCTCTTTTCTCTCTGGGTCCTCTCAGGGTATTCCTGGACAATACCACAGTTCTCTGGTATAGCAACAAATTGGGGGGGGGGGGGCAAAATCTTAACATTTTTGCCAGCTGGCGCTTCTGGTATGGGATCTGGTTGTTAAGTATCAAGTGAGTCTTCAGGCAGTTTATATTCCTTCAAATCAGAACATTGTGGCAGATGCTCTGAGCAGGTTCTTCACTGAATCCCATGAATGGATGCTTCACAGGGATGTGTTTCTGGACATTGTTCACCAGTGGGGTACTCCTCAAGTAGGTCTCTTTGCCTCTCCTCTGAACAGACAACTTCCTCTCTTTTGTGGCAGAGTCCTAGGTCCTCTGGTATGGAAGGTTTACGCCCTCCCATTTTCATGGAAGGGGATGTTTCTTTATGCATTCCCTCCCCTTCCTCTCATTCCGAGAGTCCTGTTCAAGATTCAACAGGATGCTCCTAAAATCTTGTTGGTGACTCCCTTTTGGCCGCAACAGCACTGGTTTCCTCTACTTCTGCATATAGCCTAGGGCAATCATCACAAGTTACCTCACAGAGTGGATCTACTCACACAAGACAAGGGATCTCTCATCCATCCCCACCTGTCCATGCTTCAACTGACACTGTGGGTGATAGGGTTTGATTCCTCATAGACACCTTTTTTCTGAGGATGTGCTGCAGGGTTTTGATTCCTCATAGACACCTAGACACCTTTTTTCTGAGGATGTGTTGCAGGTCCTGCGGGAGTCCAGGGAACTTACTACTAGGAAAGCCTACTTATCTAAATAGAAGAGGTTTTCTATTTGGTGTCTTTCTCATGACCTGGACCCACTTACTATGGATGTTCCTTTGGTTCTCTCTTATTTGTGTGAGTTGCTCAATGCTGCTTTGGTTTATTCTTCTATTAAGGCCCACTTATCAGCTCTTTCTGCTTGTCTGCCTTTAACTCCCCTGTTAGCTTCAAGATTTGAGGCTAAGCAATTTCTTAAAGACATCCTTAATATTAGACCTCCCAGAAACCCTGTTCCTCCTACCTGGGATCTTAACTTCATTCTGGAGAAACTGACTCAGGCTCCTTTTGAGCCTACTGTTTCAGTTTCTTTGCAATATTGTTCTCAGAAGACATTTCTTTTGGTAGCTCTTACTTCTGTCAGATGGGTGTCTGAGTTGCAAGCCCTTATGCCTTGTCCACCTTTTCTGACATTTCATGAGGACAGGGTGTCCTTATGCCCAAGGTGGTTAGCGAATTGTCACTTAATCAGTCTACTAATTTGCCTACTTTTTTCCCCTCTCTGCAATCTGACAGTGAGAGGGTGCTGCATACCTTAGACATGCACAGACAGCTCAGATTTTATTTGGATAAGACTAAAGCTATCAGAAAATCTGATCAGTTGTTTGTTTCCTTTCAGCTTACGCCTTAAGGATCGGCTTTTTCCAAGCAAACTATTTCTACTTGGATTTCAAAGGCTATTTCTTTTTGTTACACTTTTCATGGTGAGAACCTTCCTTCTTCTGTAAAGGCTCATTCCACTAGAGCTGTGGCTTCTTCTGGTGCTTTTTTCAAGGGTTCACACACTAACTCTATTCTTGAACAGCTACCTGGATTTCTGTGCATGCCATTACCAAACATTACAAGTTGGATGATATCTCTGGAGCTAGAGCTGATTTTGCTAATGCCATTCTTCATGGCTTCTTAGAGGGCTCTACTGCTGCTTTCTCCTCCCAAGTTTTTTCTTGAGCTGTGGCACTCTCCCATATAGTAATGAATACTGCAGTGGTCAATGTAAGGACATAGTACAGGTGTGTAAAATCTTACCATAACAGTAGATGTTCTTGCCTTCACTGCTGCAGTATTCACTCCCTCCCTCCATCCCCCCAGTGTTTTTTTCCCTTCCTGGATGTTCAGCTGCTCTTTGGTTTTCCTTGGACTGCTGATCTTACTGGAGTAATCAGTTCTGAGGATGGTATGCCTGAACGTCACCTTTATGCAATACGTTACATGAGGAGTGTGTAGGTGATGTTCAGCATACCTTAAAGCAATGGTAGACTTTGGTAGACTGGCCGGACAATGGGCTTCATGGCAGGGAATCCCATATAATAATGAATAATGCATCAGTGAAGGAAAGGACATCTATCATTATGGTAGGATTTTACACAACTCTCTGATTAACATAGATATGAAAATACTTTCAACAATTCTAGCACATAGGATACAAAAAAATACTCCTTCTATAATATCTCCAGAGCAATTAGGCTTTATGAGTCAGAGACAAGTATGGAACAATACCCTTACCATTGACACCCTATCCCACCTTTGTGTTAAGGACAAATCCCCTAAATATGCATTATCAGTAGATGCTACAAAAGTTTGACAAAGTCAACCAAAACTTTCACTTCTTTTTTCTTCTTCAATTCGGATTTCCACAAGAATATATAAAAATGGTCAAAACGCTCTATAATAAAGCATCTACAACACTCTGTATTAACAAAAAAACATCAAACCCATTAAAAATTGTAAACAGCACCAGACACGGCTGCCCACTCTCCCCATATCTGTTCAATCTCTGTATAGAAGCACTATTATTATCAATCACTATATCACATATAGAGTCCCTGTAATCACAACTACGCAGGTAAAAGCTGCACTCTCAAAAGCCAAAAACACAGCATCCATGGGACCGGACAACATCCCAGGCTGCATTTTACATGAACTTCAGAACGAACTGGCTCCCCACTTAAGCACCATGTTCAATAATAGCCTTGCATCAGGCTTTGTGCCCACTGAATGGCGCACAGCAACAGTTATCCCACTCCACAAAGGGGGAGCCACCACTTATCCTGGGAACTATCGACCTATTAACCTGATGAGCCTGGTCTGCAAGGCCATGGAACGTATCATCATGGAACTCATAAACAAAGACATTGGTAACCTCCAAACTCTGGATCCCACCCAGTTCGGGTTTGTGAAAGGCAGATCATGCCTTCTGAACCTGATCGACTTCTTTGAGGCAGTCACCAAAGCCGTGGATGAGGGTAAGGTGGTTCACACAGCCTATCTTGACCTTACCAAGGCTTTTGACACCATCCCCCATTCTGGAATTATAGCTAAACTCACTAAACTAGGTATAAATCCCTACATCACAAGATGGGTTGCCAACTGGCTCACTGACAGAACCCACACTGTAAAAGTTGCAGACTCCAAATCTGACCTCAAAGCAGTGACAAATGGAGTACCACAAGGTTCCGTCCTGGGACCTCTCCTGTTTGGTATCTACTTCTCTGAAGTACAGGCTAACACAGAAGGCCTCTGGCTAACAAAGTTCACAGATGACTGCAAACTAGGAGCCATAGTCAAGTCCCCAAATGATGTGGACATCCTACAGAAGGGCCTCACTGAGACAGATGCCTGGTGTCAGAGCCACGGCCTCAAGTTCATTGCCAAAAAGTGCAGTGTCATCCCCTTTGGTAAAAACTCGGTACCCATGAACTACCACATAGGCAGCAATCTACTTAACACCGAATGCGTGATAAGAGACCTTGCAACCCAGGTGGACAGTAGTCTCTCCTTTGATAGTCACATCGCCACAGTAGTCAGGAAGTCCTTCTACATGGCACACCTCATCATAAATGGGTTCTCATCCAGGAAAAAAAGAGGTCATTTTTCCCCTCTACTCGTCACTCATTAGACCCATTATGAGTACAACACCCCTTTTGGAATGAACCTCACAAGACATCTGCAGCAGCTGGAAAGGCCACAGAAGTACCTCACAAAGAGGATTACTGGCCTCAAACAAATGCCCTACACTGACCACCTCAAAAAACTCCAGCTTTACTCCGTAGCATATCGCCTACTCCAAGGTGATCTCTGCCTAACATATAAAGCTATGTCAAACCCAGAGCTGTTGGACATGCTACACCTAAAGAAATCCCAATCCCTCCGAGCTACATGCTCTAGGGACCTAAACCTTGTCACCACAATAAACAGGACATGCTGGAGGGATAGATTCCTGTCCCAGAGACTTCCTATTCTCTGGAACAAGCTACCCATCTATGTCAAGCAAAGTTCTTCATTAGCACTCTTCAAGAAAAATCTTGATGAGTGGATGGGAAATAGGAAATACACCCGGGGATCACTTCTGTGTCTCTGCTGGACAGTGGCACAGGAAAATAACTTTCTTGTGTGGTGTAAGCTATGGAACCTTGCTGGCTAGGCTTATGTAGGCCCTTGGGCCAATAGCCTAGAACCCACCTATGAACCTATGAACCATTCTATTTCAATATCAAAAATCCAAATAAAATACACAGCCTTTGCTAATGATCTTAATATTTATTTTGAGTTCCCTAATACTGATCTTCCAAAGTATCAAATTATGCAATTAATCCTAACAAATGAATTATATATCCATTAAATCCCCTAGGTCAGAAGGGATTTTATTTTCCGGGGACTAAAATCAAAGTGGAATACACTCTAAAATACTTAGGCGTATTCTTTGGACATACACAATCAGCCAAACTGGAGGGCAAGCTCTCTCAACCCAAGACTGGAACAGCCATTCAGGAGGAGAAGGGAACCATTCGCACCACAAAACCAGTCTCACATAGACCAATCATATCTGCACCAACAAACAGGACACATAAACACACAAAGACATACTCGGAGGCTCTAAATAAAAACCTGCCAAAGCAGCAGAGACCTCCAAAGCAGACATCCAAGCAATCGCTAGCCCAAAACAATATTCACGTATCACATACTTCGCAAAGTCTGTGTGCCACTCAAACACAGCCCTTAAGGCTAAATAACACACCAAATACACTAGTAATAGGAGACTCTATTGTCAGGCACACTGACATCCCGCTCACCAGCCTGAACAAGAAGAAGGTCATTGTAAGCTGCCTGTCGGGTGCCAGGATCCGCCACATAACACAAACACTCAGGTCACTCCAAAGCAAGTACAAATATGACTCTGTCATTGTCCATGTTGGTGTGAATGACCTGAGACGTACCTCCCTGGACTACATGAAAAAAGACATAAAGGAGCTCTCTGATCATGTAGCCCAGGCCGGTATGACCCTGACCCTGAGTAGCATCTTGCCCTCACCAAGAATGATGCCACAGTATAAAGACAAAATGATCAATTTTAACAATTGGCTAGACTATTGGTGTCATTCAAAGGGGATCCAGTGTCTGTCAACCTGGGATGACATGCTTGACAAGCTACGCTGCTTTGCTAAAGATGGCTTGCACCTGTCACCCTTGGGCTTTAGAATACTGGCTAAGGCTCTTACCATCCCCATACTGCCTTTTTTAGGCAAGGCTCAAAAGACAAACCCGCCTCCATAGACAACACAAGAAACAAAAAACTGAGGGTAATGCTACTCAATGCCAGAAGTCTAAACCTCAAAATGCACACACTCGAGGCACTCCTCAGTATGGAGAAAATCGATATCTGTGCAGTAACAGAAACCTGGTTCAAGGCTCCAGAGAGCACCCCAGCACTACCAGGCTATAACTCTTAACATACCTTTCGGCCCCAGAACCCGGACCGAAATACAAAAGGCGGGGGTGTATCCATCTTCATCAACGATACCCACACCTCCAGGTTAGTGGCACTG
The DNA here is from genome assembly GCF_019279795.1 of Protopterus annectens. NCBI lineage: Eukaryota > Metazoa > Chordata > Ceratodontiformes > Protopteridae > Protopterus > Protopterus annectens. The sequence continues at coordinate 202,056,686 of NC_056738.1, forward strand.
CAGGAGACCTCGGAGACCATCCACGTGCAACTAACAGTAGGCAAAACTGCTTTTCAGTTTGTAGCTTGCTACAGATCTCCCACCTTGTCTCAGGACTCCCACTCGGCATTCCTGAGAACATTGGAGAATATGAAGGTCTCACCAAACACCATGATATTGGGGGATTTCAACTACCCAAACATTGACTGGGAAAACAACTCAAGTCCCAACTCCCTTGCCCAACGTTTCCTGGAATTTATAAACTCTAATGCCCTGGAACAACTGGTCACCACTCCCACAAGAGGTGACAACATATTAGACCTGGTCATCACCAACATGGGGGCTAAATGTTCCACACCAGAGGTAAACCCCTTGTTGGTAAGATCAGACCATAAACTAATCACACTGGACATCCATATCCCGACCCCACCCCCAGCCAAGGAAACCACTGTGAAAATTTTCTCAAAAGCAAACTTCACAATTCTCAAGACAGGGGTGGAATGTTTCAAAGCTCCCAGGCTAATGGAAAATGCTACCCAAACCGCAGTATCCTTTACAAATGCATTCTATGAGCACCTACAGGAATGCATGGATAGAGCCATCCCAAGTAAACCCAAGACTCACTCCTCCAAAAAGAGGAGACCAGTCTGGTGGACCCCAGCCATAAATAAGCTATACAACAGAAGGAGGAAACTACTACATGATAGAGCAAATTCCCAAAAAGGGAAGGCATCCCTGATCAGTATTAGCAAGAAACTACGATCCCTCATAAAATCATCCAAAGCCAGCTTTGAAAGAAAAATCGCCAAAGACTCTAAAGATAATCACAAAACCTTCTTTAGCTATGTCAAAAATCTAGGAGGCAACTCTCAGATCTGCTCTGAGCTGGTGCAAAATGGCAAAAAATACACTGAACCCACTGACATTGCCAACATCCTGGCTGACAGGTTCAGTGCAAACTTTACCCCCCCCTCACCCCCAAAAGGGCCAGTGTCCATCCCAGAAGAATGTAGACCCCCAGACATCACAGACACACAAGTGAAAACAGCCCTCTCCAAAACAAAAAACACAGCATCAATGGGACCGGATGGTATCCCAGGCTGCGTCTTACACGAGCTCCAAAAAAAAACTAAACCCTCACATAAATTCACTATTCAAACTCAGCCTTACTACAGGATATGTACCCAAAGTATGGTGTACAGCAACAGTTATCCCGCTCCACAAAGGTGGCGCCACAACAGATCCTGGGAACTATCGCCCTATAAGCCTGACTAGCCTGGTCTGCAAGGCTATGGAGCGCATCATCATGGATCTCATAAACAAAGACATTGGGAACCTCCAGACACTAGACCCTACCCAGTTCGACTTTGTTAAGGGCAGATCTTGCCTCTTAAATCTGGTAGACTTCTTTGAAACAGTTACCAGGGCCATAGATGAGGGGAAAGGTAGTCCACACAGCCTACCTAGACCTCACAAAGGCTTTCGACACAATACCCCACTCTGGCATTATAGATAAGCTCACCAGCTTGAACATTAATACCTATGTCACGAGATGGACTGCAAACTGGCTCATGGATAGAACTCACATGGTAAGAGTTGCGGGTGCCATGTCCGACTCCAAACCGGTTACAAGTGGCATCCCACAGGACTCAGTCCTGGGACCCCTCTTGTTCGGTATATACTTTCCTGAGGTACAGGCAAGCACGGGAGGACTATGGCTGACCAAGTTCACAGATGATTGCAAACTGGGAGCCATAATCAACTCTCTGGCGGACACAGACATCCTCCAGAAGGGTCTTACGGAGACAAATACCTGGTGTCCGAACCATGGCCTCAAGCTAAATGCCAAAAAGTGCATAGTCATTCCCTTTGGGAAAAACAAAGTGCCCACGAACTACCACATAGGTGGTAATCCACTAAGTACGGAAGATGTAATTAGGGATCTGGGGACCCAAGTAGACAGCAACCTCTCCATTGATAATCACACTGCCAAAGTGGTTAGAAAAACCTTCTATATAGCCCACCTAATCATGAAAGGGTTCACATCTAGATCAAGAGAAGTCATTGTGCCCCTCTACTCATCCCTCATCAGGCCCATATTAGAGTACAATGCCCCATTTGGGATGTACCTTACCCGACACCTGCAACAGCTGGAAAGACCCCAGAAGTACCTCACCAAGAGGATCGTGGGCCTCAAACAGATGCCATATGCAGCTAGACTAAAGAAGCTCCAGCTCTACTCAGTTGCTTACCGCCTACTCAAAGGTGAGCTCTGCCTGACGTACAAGGCCATGTCTAACCCAGAATTAATGGACATGCTCCACCTCAAGAAAACCAAATCCCTTAGAGCTACACGTTCCAGGAATTTAAACCTCAGCACAGCAATAAATAGGACAAGCTGAAGGGACAGATTCATATCTCAGAGGCTTCCCTCACTCTGGAATAAAATCCCAATCCATGTCAGGCAGAGCCCCTCACTGACCCTCTTCAAGAGAAATCTTGACGAGTGGATAGGAAATTGTAAATTTACTCTGGGGATCACTTCTATGGCCCTGCTGGACAGAGGCTCAGGAATCTAATCAAATCAAATCCAAATGGGAGGCGAAAGCCAACACATTTTGGCTAGGCTTATAAATGTCCTAGGGCAGATAGCCTAGTACCTACCTATGAACCTATATGATAAATAACAACATCTATAAAACTTGGTTTAATATAGTTTGCAATATTAACAGATGGGAAAAATTTAAACTTTCTACCCTATCGAAAGCTTCAGTCATCAAAATGAACATACTCCCTAAAATTTTATATCAGCTGAACGCCACATTAACTAAAATTCCAAAAATTTTTTTCAATAAGTTAAAAATATGATTAGCAAAATTCATTTGGTATCCAAAAAGCACTAAAATCAGCTACCACAAACTAATGCTTCCCAAAGAAAAAGGTGGACTAGGCCTCCCCAACTTCCAACTGTACCATGAAATTATTAGTGCCAGTCGCATTATCCAAATAGCAAACTATGCCCACTGAGGAAAGACTGGAATCCACTATGGATTAAGTTATTTCACCAAAATATATTATCATCTAAAATTAATCCTAGAGCTATTCCCTTCCTAAACCAAGAAACTCTCAAGACATTAAAAATTCACCCAGTCTTAATAAATAAAAGTCAGATTTTCGAGAAACTGTTAACATCGCTAAAACTAAAAGAAACTATCACTCTTTTACAACCAATACGTAGCAATCCTGATATAAAACTTGCCAATTCCATGATAAACTTAGATAATTATCCCTTAATAAAGAATCATACTGTATGAGACTTTTACCAGTTACTAAACCTATCAATGGATGATATCAAGACCCTTCTAAAAGCAAGTAATAAATACCAATTAATAATTAAACAAATTTTATACTTAGTTAATAGACTAACTATAGACATCACAGTTAATGAGAAGGATATCAAATTAGAATAGCAAATTCAAAAGATGCTTTTATACAAGAAAAAAAGCTCTCAAACACTTATAAATTAATAATTAAAATTAAATTTCAAAATAGAATTCTTTTTTTCAAAATATTGGGATGTAAAAAGTAGCAACATGACAGTAAATCAGAAGGAACTAGCCATTGTAAACACCATGAAATTAATACCTTTTAAGAAACTTATCTACACTCAGATCATGATTTTTAGTAATGCATATCGCACACCTGTCCATCTTAACTGATTCAATCCATCTAATTCAGCATTTTGCCCATTTTGTCCCCAACATAGAAGCTGACGTTATTCATATATTCTGGAGTTGCAAAACGGTTATAAGTTGTGATGCTCACTAAGATTCTTGCTAGAAAAAACAGGTTACTCAAAATCTACTCTGTCATGGAAAACAGCAATATTACATATCTTTACAGGCAATATCAACAGTCTCACCAAGCACATTACAATAACTCTCTGTGCTCTATTAAAATCTTTATAGCTAAAAACTGGTTGGACAGATCCAAACTTACGTGGACAGAGTTTAAAAACATAGCCAAACAACACATATTGGCTAAGAAACTTTATACAAAAAGCCAAAAGAACCTAGCATACTTCTTCTTTCGGCTGCTCCCGTTAAGGGTCACCAGAGCAGATCAACTGTTTCCATTTCTTCCTGTGCTCTGCATCTTGCTCTGTCACACCAACCACCTGCATGTCCTCTCTCACCACATCCATAAACCTTATCTTAGCCCTTCCTCTTTTCCTGTTACTTGGCAGCTTCATCCTTAGCATCTTTTTCCCAATATACTCTGCATCCCTCCTCAGCACATGTCCAAACCAACGTAATCTTGCCTCTCTGGCTTTGTCTCCAAACCTTCCAACCTGGGCTGACCCTCTAATATACTTATTCCTAATCCTGTCCATCCTCGTCACACCCAGTGCAAATCTTAACATCTTCAACTCTGCCACGTCAAGCTCTGACTCCTGCCTTTTTGTCAATGCCACTGTCTCCAACCCGTATAACATAGCTGGTCTCACTACCCTCTTGTAGACCTTCCCTTTCACTCTTACTGGTACTCGTCTGTCACAAATAACTCCTGACACTCTTCTCCACCCACTCCATCCTGCCTGTACTCTCTTCTTCACCTCTCTTCCACACTCACCATTACTCTGAACTGTTGATCCCAAGTACTTAAACTCATTCACCTTTGCCACCTCTACTCCCTGCATCCTAACCATTCCTCTATCCTCCCTCTCATTCACACACACATATATTCTGTCTTAGTCCTGCTGACCTTCATACCTCTTCTCTCTAGAGCATATCTCCACCTCTTCAGGGTCTCCTCCACCTGTTCCCTACTCTCACTACAGATCACAATGTCATCTGCAAACATCATAGTCATACTACCAAAACTATTGCAAAATCCAGATTGATATTTTAGCGTGAATGGTAAAATACACTGAAGATACATAAAGTCCTTAACTATATTCCCTAGCCAGAGGTAGAAACAATATGAGTCAAGGTGACGTGTACATACATATAGATTATATAGGTAGTTTTAGTTTCTCTTTTCTTTTTTTCTTCTTTTTTTTTTCCTTTGGATGTTGCTATGTGATGTTGAATTTCAAAATCATTTCCTTTGTATGGCAATTATGTGCAGGCAATTTGTTACTGTGTATTCTTATCACAGTGTGTGTCAAAACACAGTCTCAATTATAAGATATTTCTTTACTGTAAATTCTATTCTAAATTGTAGTGTGTTGTATTAAAATGTTTTAATGCCCTGTTTAAACAATCTGCTCATAATGTGTAAACATTCTTTTTCTTGTCTTGAATATTATGGAAAACAAATAAAAAGACATTTGGAAAAAAAAAAAGATTTTACACAACTGTACTGTCCAAGTTTTTTTTTTTTATCTGCTTCAATAGCTTTCCTTAGCATGGCTTTCAGTGTTTTATCAAACATTTTGTCTGCAGATAGTGAGCAAATGTTTTCAGCTATACATGATTCATTACTCTTGACATAAAGAGAGTGACTAGGTCAGGAGGTATCTCCTTCTGGATACCCATTCTGGAGAATAGCAATACCAGTTCCCGGGTGATAGCTTTAGCATTAGCTTTGCATGGCTTTGCTTTGGGAAATTTTGTGGAAATTCTCCATTATGACTGTGTACTGATACCCATTGCTAGATTATACTAATGAGCTTATGGTGCCCACGACAATATTTTCAAAGTACACCTTTATGATATGCTTTGGGTTCAAGAGACTTTAACATTCAGGATTCAGTTTCTGGCACTCTAGACAGACAAGAAGCATAGAAGTTCTCTACAGTTTTATTTCATACATACAATTTGAATTCCCAAGTGGGACTTCTGTTTTGTAAGATGAAGTTTTACCAGGCTTTCTTTTGAAGCATCTCATTTTGTTCCTTTAACATTTTTTCTTGGAAAAATCTTGCAATGCTTGCTGTTGCTTTTTCAAGAAGGGTTACTGAGCTGCAGTATTTCATATGCAGAGAACCTTTTACTCTTTTTGGTAAAGATAGTGCTTTCTGTATACCTCTCAACTGTATAGATTTTTGCAATGTCCAGATTTTTCCTTCATAATTTTGGTCTATTTCTCATAAAATTGTGGTTTTCTAGCAAATCACTGGCAAATAATTGACAGTTGAAGCCAGAAAATAATGACAGACATTTGACTTTCAGACTTCATCCCCTACAGAAAATTCATGCTAATGCAAATCCTGTTATTCTCTCAACTTTCTAAGTTTGTAAGAGCAATATTTAAAAAGTGTCCCTATTTTTGGCTCTTTGTCCTCCCCCCCCCTTTATTTATGCCTGTGTCCAGATTTCTTGCTCTAAGAGTTTGAGAGGTATGAGGTTACGTGATCTGTTGTGCTTGAATAAGTGCTGAGCCTTTTCAGTAACTTTCATATTTTTAAATAGAAAATTTTAAACATGCTTATCCAGGTACAGGTCCTAGATATTTTGCTCACTGCAGTGTGTAATAGTAATCATATCTCTCAACTGTACAGATTTTTGCAGAAAACCCATTTTTTTTTGCCTCATATTTTTGGTCCATTTTTCATATACTTGTGTTTTTCCTGGCCAATTATTGGCAAATCATTAAAGCCTGAAGTTAGAAAATAATGACAGACATTTGAGTTTCAGACTTCATATCCTTCAGAAAATTAATGCTAATGCAAAACCTGTTATTCTATCAACATTCTAAGTTTGTAAGAGTAATATTTAAAAATTGTCCCTATTTTTGGGCCTTTGTCATACTTTTATTGATGTGTTTGTCCGGTTTTCTTGCTCTAACAGATTGAGAGGTATGAACAGTATTGCACAACAAAATTCTAACTTCCATCATCTTCCATAATGCATTTTGGTGTGATTACTCTCTCTAGGAGTGCAAATTCTAATTGGCTGGTACTCCTTTCTAAGCTTTCTTTTTATATCACATGCTGCAAGTTAGCCTTACTAGTATGGCTCAGCTCTGGTTCTTACCAAGGATCAGTACTCTTACGTTCATCATATTGATTGATGCTGTAGTAGACTTAGCTATATGGGTTATATCCTCCCAAGGATACAACAGCTGGCTAGCTTCTAAACCTTAAGGGCACCTTCCATGCACCCAAACTGTCAGACATCTCGAGGTGAGCTGACTAAAAGACAAATTTGGGTGTGAGGTTCTTCAGAGCTTTACTGCCACTGAAGAATGCAGTCCTCTGAGGTTTTTGATTATCAATATTTGGCTTGTGCTCCCCTTTGCTGGGCAGATAAGTTCCCTTTTGGGAAAAAAATTCCATTTTCATCATTTTGTTGGTGTTTTATTGCTTTCCTCTTCAGGAAAGTTATTTTAAATTTAGGACTCGTGTTTTAACCGATTGCATCAAGACTACATTATACTTTTAAACAGGCAGCTCAATTTTTATGTCATTTTAAAAGTGGTGTAAAATAACTAAAAACTTTTCTGTGGAGAAATTGTGTTTATTTTACAATTGTAGGGCTTGTATAGTGTTTTAAAGTGCTTTTTACTTTGTTTTTCTGTCAAAAAAGTGACATTTATGGACTGGTACTGTTTACTAGCAATTGCTGCTCATCTTCCCTGGGAAAGACGCACCATTTTTGGCTTGTCCATGGAATAGACTACCAGTCCCATAGTAGGTCCTTCTTCCAGCCACAAAAAGAAAAAAATTAAGCAAGTCATAGAAGGCTATCAATTTGTCTCAGCTGAAGATGGGTGACTCTGCAGTGGCCACTTGTTTTACCTCAGACCATTCATCTTTTATCCCAGATTACTCTGGTTTAGCACCTACAGCCACTATGGACTGGGGGTTAGCCACATCCTCTGTGCCTGTTGAGGTCCCATCACTGGGCAAGGGAAAGCCACTGTTGTCGGTCCTGGGAGAGGGAACAGGGAAATTTCCTTATTGTGCCAGAATAATGTGTCCATCCCTGGGGAAGCTGCTGCTGCCATTAGTAACACAGTTGGCCCCATTTTTCCTGTCAAAAAGGAAAGAAAACCAAGCATGTATCTACACCTGCTCAATTTTTTTTTTTTGGCTAGGAGTACTTTACTGGATCTGCCTCAGGATTTAATTCAGGCTATTGAACCTTGTTGTAAAGTAGCTTCTGGTAAAAGATGGATTCCTCTTTTCCCTGAAGAGATTCAAGATTCTGAATATGAACAGGCAGATGCAGGGAAGGATACATGTTTTTTCCCCTCAGATTTCTGATTCAGACTCAGTGAATAGCTGAATTTCTGATTCTCGCTGTAGGGGATTCTCTTTTTTTAAGACTATTGCTAGAATGTGCCAGTGTTTTCAATGAGAGAGCACTGAGGTTTCTCAGCCTCTCAGAAAATACTATGAGTTGCTAAAGAAGGATTTTTCAGAACTTACATCCATTCCTCCTGTTCCGTCTGCTTTAGAGGATGTATATGTTATTGCCTGCAATTCTCCTGTTAGTCAGCCTGCGGCAGCTAATAAGGCAGAAAGGATGTATAAAGTTTCTTAGTCTTTTAAATTTTCATACACTATTCCCAAACCTGACCCAGCTGCTATAGCTTTAGTTGACCCCAATGCTGCCAAGCACTTAGTTAATTGCAGTCCTACTCTTTTTGATAAGGATGGGGAAATTATTTATGGGTATGGCAAAAAAAATGTATACTTCTGGAACTTTGATTTTCAGAATTTTGAATTGTAAGGCTCATATGTTAGAGTTCTCACAGAATTGTGAAAGTATGAGGAATGTTTTATCTACAGTTGCTTCTTGTAAGGAAAAACTACTGCAAATAACTTAGTTTCTTCTACTGCACATGTTGCTACTCACTGTTTACAGTGCGTGTATGACTCTGTTGATACTTCTTCCAGGGCTATGACCACTGGTACTGTTTTGAGGAGGTTTCCATGGCTACATTCTCACAGCCTCCCAGATGACTTTAAAAATGAGATTTTAAGTTCTCACTCAGAGATTTAGTGTTTGTCCTCTCTGCTGCAGAGGTGATCAGAAAGTGTGATGAAAGGGACAAACTGATCCAGGGAATCTCTTGTTTAGCCCCCCTTTTCCAATTCTTCCAAAGTATTTTCTTTCTTCTCATCCAATTTTGGCAAAAAAATGAATATACAGTCTCAACAAATATAAGTAAGCAGATGTTTATGAAGAAATGACAGGTGGGGTTCCAAAAAGAAATCTCGAACATCTTAAAACCAAGGACAGTCCAAGAGGTTTGAATAACTATTCAAGAGACCTTGTGAACCCTTCATACCCTAGCCCCTTGTGTCTTCCAAAAATTCAGAATCTCAATTTTTCTCCTTGGCAACAATTAGTTTCAGTCAAATGTATTCTGAAAACCATTCATCAAGATTATAGATGGCAGTGAGACGAAATTCTTCCTTTCCAAGTGGTCATTCCTCATCCTCCAGATCAGACTGTTTTGTTTCTACAGGTTCTTCACCACATAGGAGTGATATAACTAGATCCTCCTTTCCAGGTGGGGTAGAGTTTTTATTTAAGGATGTTCCTAGTGCCAAAGAAAGAAAGAAAAGTTTTGAAGCCCAGTTCTGGATTTTTTCCCTAAACCTGTTAGTGATGGTGCCCAATTTCAAAATGATGTAATTTTACAACCTAAAAACTTATAAAAACACTGCATCACCAACTCAAAACGTAAAACTGAAGACTCAGACTGATGAAGTTCTAATGAAATTAAAGAACAAAGGCATTTAAAAATTAATCTTTTGTCTGTGGATATTCATCGCTGCCAGTGGAGTTTGAGTTTTAATTTCATAACCTGTTGCCTCTTCTTCCTCTTTCAAGATTCCTGGCAACACTAGACTTAAAATATGCTTATCATAACATCTCTATTCATCCAGACTTCAGGAGTTTCTTAAGGTTCTGTGTGTCTGGATCAATGTATCAGTTCTCTGCCTTACCATTTGGACTATTCACTGCACCAACAGTGTTCACAAAGTTTGCAGGCTACAGGGTATCCACATTATTCCATATTTAGGTGACTTTCTTATCATTGCAGAGTCTTGCTCAAAGTGTCAGAAATCTCTCTGTTTGGTGAGAGATGTCTTACACAAACTGGGACTCCAAGAGTACATTCAAAAGTCTTTACTGACTCCTTCACACAGGATTGTGTTTGAGGGATGTCAACTAGACACTTCAGTTAAAACAGATTTTCTTCAACAGGAAAAAGGAGATTTTTATCTAGACCTATTCCTAAAGTTTTCCACTCAGACTACAGTCATTGCAATGGAATACCTCAGGAGTTTGGGTCTCATGGGATCTATGATTCTCATGATACTCCTGGCAAGACTCCATGTGAGAAAGATACAGTGGTATCTGAAATCTATTTGGTCCCAGCATCAACACCCTTTATCTTTTCAAATCCTATTGCTGGGGTTTGTCAGAACAGAAATCCTTTTGTGGAGACAACAGATATCCTTAATTCATGCATCTTCTTCTCCTTTCCTGCTCCAAAGCCGTTAGTCACCATAGACACTTTGGACTTTGCTTGGGGAACAGTTTCAGTAGGAATAAAAGAGCAGGGGGTATGGGACACCAAGGACAGATACAAACACATAAATATCAAAAAGATGCTAGCCCTGATCAAGACATTCAACTCTCTGAACCATCTTTGTTCCCCGTGACCTCTTCAAGTGGTTGCAGACAATACCTCAGTCATGTGGTACATCAACAAGCAAGAGGGAACCTGGTTGTATCCCCTTTGCAGACTAGACATGTTAGCTTGGGATATAGCTTCACAGCACAATCTCACATTGTAGCATCCTACATTCCATCCATCCATCCATCCATCCATCCATCCTCAACCCCTTTACTCATTCTTGCACATGGGATTGGGGTGTCACTTCAACAGTGACAATCATCTAAAGCCAAAGATTACACTACTGGGTGGCTATCCCTGACAGCAAAACTGTGTGGCAGACAAGCTAAGGAAGACCAGGGCAGACCCTTACAAAGGGAAATCAGATCAGTGGGTTTTCCAAGATTTGATCCATCTATGAGGAGTTTCTCAAGCATCCAGGGTACTTCTGAATATTCAGAAGGAATCCCCCAAGATTATTGTGATGACTCCCTTCTGGCCAAGCAACCATGATTCTCCATTCTTTTGGAAATGGCCAGGGACAATTACCACAAGAGACATGGAGGAGCTCTCTGATCACGTAGCCCAGGCTGGTATGCCCTGACCCTGAATAGTATCCTGCTCTCATCAAGAATGATACCATGGTATAGAGAAAAAAATTATCAATTTCAACAACTGGCTAAGCTTCTGGTGTCATTCAAAGGGGATCCAGTGTCTGTCAGCCTGGGATGACATGCTCGACAAGCCACGCTGCTTTGCTAGAGATGGCTTGCACCTGTCACCCTTAGGCTTTCGAATACTATCCAAGGCTCTTGCCAACCCCATAGTGCCTTTTTTAGGAAAGGCTCAAAAGACAAACCCACCACTGTAAATAGTACAAGTAACAAAAAACTGAGGGTAATGCTGCTCAATGCCAGAAGTCTAAACCTCAAAATGCACGCACTCGAGGCACTCCTCATTATGGAGAAAATCGATATATGTGCAGTAACAAAAACCTGGTTTAAGGCTCCAGAGAGCACCACAGCACTACCAGGTTACAACTCATACCACACATTTTGACCACAAAACCCAGACCGAAATACAAAAGGTGGGGAAGTATCCATATTCATCAAGGATACCCACACTTCCAGGTTAGTGGCACAGCACGATGCTTCAGAGATCATCCACGTGCAACTAACAATGATCAAAATTGCTATTCAAATTATAGCTTGCTACAGACCAGCCACCATGTCCCAGGACCCCCACTCTGCATTCCTGGAAACACTGGGAAACATAAAGATCCTACCAAACACCCTGATATTGGGTGATTTCAATTATCCAAACATTAACTGGGAGAACTACTCAAGTACGAAATCCCTGGCCCAACATTTCCTAGAATTTATAAACTCAAATGCCCTGGATCAACTGGTTAACACCCCCACCAGAGGTGACAACATATTGGACCTGGTCATCACCAACATGGGCGACCGGTGTACCACAACCCCTCGCTGGTTAGATCTGACCATAAACTAATCATTCTGGATATCCACATTCCGCTACCACCCCCGGTCAAAGAAACCACCGTGAAAAACTTTTCAAAAGCAAACTTCACGTTACTTAAGACCCAGGTGGAAGTTTCAAAGCCCCCATGCTAAAGGACAACGCTGTCCAAGCTGCAAAATCCTTTACTAATGCACTCTATGGGCACCTACAAGAATGTATGGATCGTGCTATCCCAAACAAAACCAAGACTCACTCCTCCAAGAAAAAGAAACCAGTCTGGTGGACCCCTGCCATATACAAGCTATACAATAGAAGGAGGAAACTAGTACAGAAAAGAGTAAAATCCCAAGAAGGGAAGACATCCCTGATCAGTATCAGCAAGAAATTACGTTCCGTCATAAAATCATCCAAGGCTAGCTTTGAAAGAAAAATTGCTATGGACTCCAAAGATAACCACAAGGCATTCTTTAGCTATATCAAGAATCTAAGGGGCAATTCTCAGATCTGCTCGGAGTTAGTGCAGAACGGCACAAAATACACTGAACCAACCAATATAGCCAACATCCTGGCAGACAGGTTCATTGTAAACTTTACCCCCCTCTCACCCCCAAAAGGGCCCATACCTATACCAGAAGAATGTAGTGCCCCTGAAATCACAGACACTCAGGTTAAAACAGCCCTTTCCAAAGCCAAAAACACAGCATCAATGGGAACGGACAGTGTCTCAGGCTGCATCCTACACGAGCTCAAAGATGAACTAACCCCTCACCTAAACACACTGTTTAAACTCAGCCTCTCCACAGGCTACGTGCCCACAGAGTGGCACACAGCAACGGTTATTCTGCTTCACAAAGGTGGAACCGCAACGGACCTCGGGAACTATCGCCCTATAAGCCTGACTAGCTTGGTCTGCAAATCTATAGAGCGCATCATCATGGATCTCATTAACAGAGACATTGGAAACCTCCAAACACTGGACCCAACCCAGTTCGGCTTTGTTAAGGGCAGATCATGCCTCCTAAACCTGGTGGACTTCTTTGAGACAGTTAACAAAGCTATAGATAAGGGAAAGGTGGTCCACACAGCCTACCTAGACCTTGCAAAAGCCATTGACACTATTCCCCACTCACGTCTTATAGACAAGCTCACCAGCCTGAACATAAACCCCTACATCACGAGATGGGTTGCCAACTGGCTCACGGACAGAGTTGCAGGAGCTAGGTCTGACTCTAAAGCTGTTACAAGTGGCATTCCCCAGAGCTCAGTCCTAGGACCCCTCCTGTTCGGCATATACTTCTCAGAGGTACAGGCAAGCACAGGAGGACTATGGCTTGCCAAGTTCGCAGACGACTGCAAACTAGGGGCTAAAATTGACTTTCCGGATGACACAGACATCCTCCAAAACGGTCTCACTGAGACAGATACCTGGTGTCAAAACCATGGTCTCAAGCTAAATGCCAAAAAGTGCATAGTCATCCCCTTTGGAAAAAACAAAGTACCCACAATCTACCACATAGGTGGTAGCCCCCTAAATACAGAAGACGTAATAAGGGATCTGGGGACCCAAGCAGATAGTAACCTCTCCTTTGATAATCACATTGCCAAAGTGGTTAGAAAATCCTTCTATGTGGTCCATATAATCACAAAAGGATTTGCATCCAGATCGCAAGAGGTCATTGGGCCCCTCTACGCATCACTCATCAGACCCATCATAGAGTACAATGCCCCATTTGGGATGTACCTTACAAGACACCTGCAGCAACTGGAAAGACCACAGATGTTCCTCACCAAGAGGATCACTGGCCTCAAGCAGATGCCCTATGCAGCTCGACTGAAGAAATTCCAGCTGAACTCGGTTGCATACTGCCTACTCAGAGGTGATCTCTGTCTGACATACAAGGCCATATCCAACCCAGAATTGATGGACATGCTCCACCTAAAGAAAACCATATCCCCTCGAGACACACGTTCCAGGGATCTAAACCTCACCACAACAATAAATAGGACGTGCTGGAGGGATAGATTCTTGTCCCAGAGACTTCCCATGCTCTGGAACAATATTCCAATCTACATTAGGCAGAGCTCCTCGCTAACCCTCTTTAAGAGAAACCTTGATGAGTGGATTGGAAACAGAAAGTTTACCCCAGTGATCAATGGCTCTGCTGGACAGAGGCACAGGGAACTAATCTAAGGGGGTGGCGAAAGCCAACACATTCCAGCTAGGCTTATAAATGCCTTTGGGCAGATAGCCTAGTACCTACCTATGAACCTATAATTGCTGCAGTAGTCACTCCATCCCCTTGTTTTTTGGTGCGTTTTTATGTCAGGATGTGGACATTTATTTTTGTTGTTTCTAGCATTCTCCATTCAGGGCTCAGCCTCTCTCTCTCTCTCTCTCTCTCTCTCTCTCTTTTCTGGCAGTAAAGTTCTTAAGAGCTCCTCCCCCAAACTTGTCTTTTAGTCACCTCAGTTCGAGCTGCCTGACAGTTTGGGGAGCAGAAGTTGCCCTGAAGTTTTTGAAGCTGGCTGGCTATTATATCTTTTGTATGATATAATCCATATAGCTAAGGCTACTGCAGCTGTAATCATTCAAACATCTACATTTATGGTAAGCTTTACTTACATACTGTAATTGTACATTCTGAATATAAACCTTGTTCTTCAGTTCATGTCATTATTAAACATTACAAGTTAGATAAACAGTGCAAAGCAAAGGGGGCCTTTGCTATGGTTATGGTTTAAAGTTTGTTAGCTGGTGCTTTAATCTTCACAAAGGGTTTGTAGATTAGTATTTTACTCATACGTGCCAATGAGACAAGGGTATCTGAAATATAGCCTGGTTATTGGAGAAACTCTCCATAACAGTTTATCATCTTTCTTTTGTCTGTTAAGTGTCTCTGCAGCTTCGCTTGCTTTGTTCTACTCTTTCTTTATTGTTTTAAAGTGTAGTGCTTTTGTTTGAATGGTATGAAAATGTGCTAGAGGTGAACAACAATACGCTGTCTCAGTGTGATGAGGAAAACATATGTATATTTGGTTGGTTATATAGGCTGTGTGTATCACTTTGACTACTGTAAATTCATCTAATGCAGCTGATGCATCATTACTTTAACATTTTTCAACCTCAACAGAAGCAATCTAGCCACAATCTACTTTTAAAGCTACTATAGGGTCAAAGGCAGGCTGCTGCTTTTTCTTTGGTTGTAGTCTTTTGGCATTCATCTTTTGAATTTTATCATATAAGAAAGTTTTGGATGCATTAGAATTGTACCATACCACTAGCAAATTGATTCTGGAATGGGACTGGCTCCAAAGCAAAAAAAAAAAAAAAAAAAAAAAATGAAGGAACAACAGCTCTTGTGGCCACATACTGCAACTAAAGAGTTAAGTGCTATCAGTGCACAAAAGCTCAGGCTGGTTGGATGCCACAGGAAGTGTCATAATTGATATGTGGCACCAAGACTAGCAAAGAATACTGACTATGTAATGCTAGTGGTGAGCTTACACAACTGTACTTTGCCCCACTATACAAGAAATCTCTTCTCTCAGAGTGCATAAACAGTATTAGGAACAATAGTAAGATGGATCCAGATAAGGTAAAGTATTTTAGAAAGATTCTGCAGTGTTTTGTCTTGTTCCACTAACATTTTGCTTAATGATGCACTGATAACTAGCTACATACAAAGATCTTGGAAAGTAGCTAGAGTTGTTTCAGTATGTAGTTTGTGGTTTTCCAGCAAATCACTGGGGTGATCTGAGGATTGAAGTCACTAAATAATGGCATATATTTGAGTTTCAGACTTCAAATCCTTCAGAAAATATACATTAAAACAAACCCTGTTATTCTGATAACTTTCTAAGTTTATAAAAGCAATATTTAAAATATGTCCCTATTTTTGCTCCCCCCCCCCCAGCACACACATTTTGTCAGGCTTTGTCTAGATTTCTTTTACTAAGAGGTTGACAGGTATGCTCTCAACTGTCCAGATTTTTGCAGAATGTCCAGATTTTGGCCTCATATTTTTGGTCTGTTCCTCAAAAATGTTGTGGTTTTCTGCCAACTCACTGAAGACTGATGTGATTAAATAGTGACATACATTTGAGTTTCAGACTTCATATGCTTCAGAAGATACATGCTAACATAAATCCTGTTATTCTAGCTTCTTTCTAAATTTGTAAGTATAATATTTAAAATCTGTCCCTATTCTTCGGCCTTTGTCCCACCATTATTTTAGGCTTTATCCAGATTTTTACATTAGGCGGTTGAGAGGTATGCTAACTGATTTTGTTGGGCATATAGTGACAGTATATGGGCTTCTGTCTCAATTTGTAACTTCTCTTAAGATTTCATCACCTGAAACGTTACCAGACAGCTGAATCATGCAAAGATGTTGCATTACAGCTCAAATCCCCATGGAGAAACAGGATGTCTACAATAAAGCACTAGATAAACAAGCGCTAGATACTAACACACTATCTGCTTGTGAAACTAAACAGTAAGTCTGTTGTTAAATGATTTCTACTGTTATTCTAATGCAGAAAGGCTAAGATGAGATAGAAAAAGCAAGAATGCACTAATGGCACAGAGCAAAGTGAAGGAATAAAGTGAGAGATGCATCCTTGAAAGTGAGGACAAGGAAAGTGATGTTAGGATGAAAGGAAATATGTTAACAAGTGATAAGGGGGAGATAGCACAGTTCTGCCCAGTAGGAACCAACATTGCAAGGTAAGCAACAGAGAAGTGGACAAGGAGAGATATTTGCCAAATGGGAGAGACAGGGGAAAGCAGCCAGAAAAGTATAAAAGTGTTCTAGGCATACTTCTACAATTGTACAGATTTTTTTCAGAATGCTCAGAGTTTTGCCACATGTTTTTGGTCTGTTCCTCATAAAAAAAATGTGTTTTTTGACAAATCAGTGGGATGAGCCAAAGGACTAAAGTCACTTAATAATGACGTATTTGAGTTTCAAACTTCATATCCTTCAGATAATGCATGCAAACACAAATCCTGTTATTCTGGCAACTTTCTAAGTCTATATGAGCAATGTTTAAAATGTGTCCCCATTTTTGGGTCTTTGCCCCCCCCCCCCCATTATTTTGGGCTTTTGTCCAGATTTCTTGAGCTAAGAAGTTGAGAGGTATGGTTCTAGGAATTGCACAGTTCAGACTGGAAAGAGTTTCTATATACCACAATATGGAAGCAGGAAGTAATTCATTTATTTTGTTTATTTACAGTGGTTGAGAACTGATTCATATGGACCAGCTGAAGACCCAGTCCAGGGCAAATGCAAGATATACAAACAATACTTTGATACAAACAACTATCAACATAGGTTATAAACAGTATAAAACTACAATGTGCACTGGTAAAGACAGTATCAAGCAAGCAAAGCTATACAATGTAAAGAAAAGAATGAACACTAGTAACTGATATATATATATATACTACAGTATGTAATCATATTTATCATATTTATGTGGTACAGGATGTGTACGAGGGTAGTGTGACAGCGGTGAGGTCTGCGGTGGGAGTGATGGATGCATTTAAGGGGTTGCATCAAGGATCAGCTCTGAGCCCTTTCTTATTTGCAATGGTGATGGACAGGTTGACAGACAAGATCAGACAGGAGTCCCCGAGGACTATGATGTTTGCAGATGACACTTTGATCTGTAGTGAGAGTAGGGAACAGGTGGAGGAGACCCTGGAGAGATGGAGATATGCTCTAGAGAGAAGAGGAATGAAGGTCAGCAGGAGTAAGACAGAATATATGTGTGTGAATGAGAGGGAGTATAGAGAAATGGTGAGGATGCAAGGAGTAGAGGTGGCGAAGGTGGATGACTTTAAATACTTGGGGTCAATGGCGAAGGTGAATGAGTTTAAGTACTTGGGATCAACAGTTCAGAGTAACGATGAGTGTGGAAGAGAGGAGAAGAAGAGAGTACAGGTGGGATGGAGTGGGTGGAGAAGAGTGTCAGGAGTGATTTGTGACAGACGAGTACCAGTAAAAGTGAAAGGGAAGGTCTACAAGAGGGTAGCGAGACCAGCTATGTTATATGGGTTGGAGACAGTGGCACTGACAAAAAGGCAGGAGTTTGAGCTGGATGTGGCAGAATTAAAGATGTTAAGATTTGCACTGGGTGTGACGAGGGTGGACAGGATTAGGAATAAGTATATTAGAGGGATAGCCCAGGTTGGAAGGTTTGGAGACAAAGCCAGAGAGGCATGATTACGTTGGTTTGGACATGTGCTGAGGAGGGATGCTGAGTATATTGGGAAAAAGATGCTAAGGATGAAGCTACCAGGTAACAGGAAAAGAGTAAGGCCTAAGATAGGGTTTATGGATGTGGTGAGAGAGGACATGCAGGTGGTTGGTGTGACAGAGCAAGATGCAGAGGACAGGAAGAAATGGAAACAGGTGACCTGCTGTGGCGACCCCTAACGGGAACAGCCGAAAGAAGATGATGACAGTATATAATCAATGGAAAAAGTAAAACTATATGTAAACATACCTCTCAACCTGCAGACATTGACAATAGGAATAAAGACCATTGAAAAAGCAGGCTCAACCAGCTAAAAAATCTGATTACATAATTAGCATAGAATCTGAATACCAAACAGCATAGCAACTCTTCCCACTTCCAATAGGAATGTGGGATTCTATCAGAAACATGTATTTAAACACTAGGGAGTATCAAAATGATGGAAAAATATAAGCACATTATCAGACAGTGTAAAATCTGTAAACTTTAATGATCTGTATTGCAAGACTCTACAACACAGAGACTCTCATTTGTTTTTCTTCTGAATAAGGGAGATGTATGATATGTGCCCTCTTTCTTTAAATCATTGGTGTCACTAGTATGCTTGTCATGAAGTGCAGTTTTTTGTGTACTAGACAACTTCAAAAATCATGTGTGATGACAGAGATTCAAAAAATTGTGTGAAGGGGTAAATCTAGTCTGAAAACAGAGACATACCTCCAAAAATAGGGACATCTTGTGCAGAGGTAAATCAGGCCTGAAAATAGGAATGTTCCTCCAAAACAGGGACAGCTGAGAGGTCTGTGTACAAAGCAGGGGACAAAAAGGGGATGAGCACAAAGAAATGAGATATAATTAGCAGAAAGCATAATGTCAACATATAAAATATATGACAGGGAAGTAGCTAATGTAGATTAATTGGAAATGGAAATTAATTAGAAATATTAGTTCTGGGTGTATGTTATAGTTGTCATGAATGTGTTTGATTTCTTAGGTTATAGGATGGGAATCTCAGGTTTTGCAGCTTGAGTGGTAAGCTTTCTAAATGTAAAATTTAAATATCAGTGAGTCTATTAAAATATAAAATTTATTTTAAATATTGCTTGCATTAACTATGATACCTTGGAGCTTTTTACCCTGGGCTTCCACTGAAAAAGGACACCTATGCCCAGTCGGACTTTCCCAGTAAACAAATATCAATAAATATATAAATAAATAAATAAATAAAAGATCTGCCCTTTCAATACTGGCCTAGATCTGAAATAAACTTAAAAAAATAATTACCTACTTCCCCAAGGAAATCAGATTACCACCATCTTATAAGCATATCCCACAAAGTCTTCTTAAAACAGTCTTCTTCTGCGAAAATGTTCACTATTCTAACTGGCATGTTGCAAACATCTACCAAGTATAAGCACACAAACATGGATACTCAGCTTAATACACATTGCTCCGATGCCTGAACTCATGGAGCTATTGCTGGCTCATTAATGGTCCAGTGCTGATATAGCATCCCACCCCTTTAATTCTTCAAGTGAAGAGCAAAAAAAAACTTTGGCTTTTACAGCAGCTTCCTATAGTAAGACACATAGCCCACAGCTAAAAAAAGGACTTCTGCTTAATTTAAGCTGATTGACTTGACTGTGCACCCTAAAAATTTGTGACCAGGGCATTTGTCTCCTTCACTCCACACTCAGTAGGCTACACTGAACTCAGAATCCTTTTACAAGACAAACCCCACACACAGTCTAATACTTAAATATACTTATGCCAGCTGATAGTACAATTAAAATAAAAAAAATAAATAAATAAATAACAACTAATTAAAAAATAATCTAACCTAGCTTTTCCAACCCAACCTTGCCAGCTGTGTTTAAGGAAACCAGAGAAAAAAATGTAGCCCAACATGAAACCAATTCCCCCAACCAATATTTTAAAAAATCGCCCAGAAAACAATAGGTCTGAAAGTGCATCAAAACAAAAACAATGCCTTGGATGCAGAAAAATGCTAACCTTAATAGCAGTTAGCCTCCCACTGTTTATCATACGGGCATGATGTGGCTCAGAGCTCCTTAACAATTAGCAAGATGAAAACTCTATCATTAAAATGCAGATATAAGTAATTCCACTAGAGCCCAAAGCAAGACCTATGGTGAGGGAAAGAAAGCCACAGCAGTGGCTATGTAATCTGATGAGCAAAACTGATGAACTTAGAGGGTATGTGCTCCGCAGTATATGCACATGGGCTAAGAAGTGAGAAGACAAAAAAAGTGGCCTGCCACTTTAAAGGGGCCACTGTATGTTGAAATTTTTTTTTTATCAGAATAAGGGATGGAAATGGAAATATAGGGCAGTAGGAAAAAGGAGGCAACAAGCAGATGGAAGCTCACAGGGGAAACATGTAAGGAAAGAATATGATGGGGTAGGTGAAGTACAGTAAAATATTTTTTGAGGTGGCTGCCATTTTTTTTAAAGGGAAAGGTGAAGAAAGATGTATGAGAAGGTAAAGGTATGGTAAGACAGTGAGGGCTGTTAGCAGGGTCAAATGTGCAAGAGCTGACAGACTGACAGAGGGACATGAAAGTGGGTATAGAGGCTTTAAACAAAGGGAAGATACTGATGATGGGATGGGAAAAATAGTGGGTAGGTCTCCTATACTACTCCGCCCATGTCATCCTCAGGAAGAGGACAGACAGTACCTGATGCACCCTCTCTACTGGGTACAGATGGGATGTTGCTGGCAGGGCTGTGCAGGGATGTGGCTGTAGTAACTGCAATAGGATTCTTTTTAAGTGGCCAGTGTAGGTATCCATCTGATGGTCCACCAACTCCCCCAACATGTCCCTCAGGTCCCTGTGGGTGATATAGTCGCAACTCCTGCCAGAGTGGGAACAACTGTACACCTAGCCAGCAAAGCACCACCAGGGGAGGAGAAGGTTGGCAGATCATGATCCCTGGTGCAGCCACTGAGGAGACAGCTGTAGCCTTTTCTGGGGCTGATGCAACTGTTTGTTGGGCTCAGTGGGGGGTGGGGGTGGAACCAGGCCTAGTCACTGATACTGCCATGGCAGCTGCTTTACATAATTGCAAAATAAAGGGAAAGAAATATAACCAACATAACAAAATGAATTTAAAAAGAAAGGATAGTGATAGAGGAAGGCTGGAATGAAGGGGAGAAAGAGGTAGAAATTATATTACATCAGTGTATGAACTGCATAAAATTACTATCTGACTAAATAGGTTATGCAAATTACAAGTGCGGCAGAATAAAAGAAAGAAAGAATAAAGAAAAACAGTAAGGAACAACCCAGCTGTCTGACATCTAAAGTGTGCCATACTGTGATGTGCTATTCTAAGAAGGTGGTCACAAGGGAAACCTTTTGAGGGTGAACAGCCTCTAGACCCTATTAATTCAGATGTATTGCTTCTACTCTACCTGCAAAATGCTTGAGCATCATTCTGTCAGTATGACCAACTGCCTTTTTGTGCCTGTCATGCATGGTACCACTGCAGTATGTATAAAGACAGGCCTACAATGGGAATTACACACACTCTATCTGTCTAACTGATGAGCCAGGAAACCATATAAATGTCAGTACCAAGACTTACACATTTATACATAACAACACTTTCCATAGTAGGGTTTAGATATACACAGGCAACTGTCACAAAATTAATGCAGGAAAAGTACATATTTCTGAAGCAAGAACATTTAAATAAAAAAAGTGTAGGACTTACACACCCTGTACCTGGAAAGTCAACCCATCTGTCTCCTGAATTGGATGGTATTCTCATTTCTAGTTTATGAAGCTATGGAAAAAAATGTAAGCGTCTAGTGACATGCCTTCAGTTTATTAATTAGGAAACCAAACATCAATAACAACTGCACAAAGATACTTACAGTACATCTCGGATGTCCTTACTCTAACCTCTTGTACCCTTCAGTTCGGAAGGTAAGGATGGCACCTCTACACTTCACTGTAGTGGTGTCAGCACTACTCACAAGAACAAGGTATGTCAGTAGCATCAGTGACAATCCTGGCAAGACTGCACCAGGCATCCACTTTATACTGGGGACCCTCATAGGAGTCCTCAAGCAAGTACTCTTAGTGGTTCCAATGCAGCAAATAAAAATCTTAGATTCCTTAATGCACTACCAGGGTGCCCTGCCACACACACTAACATTGGAAGCTAAGGCCATGTTCTAGGTTTCATTCCAGAAAATAATGGTTGGTAACACAGTCCTGACAATTTTCCATTTTGCCATTTGCTGCATAACACAGAGCATCTTAACAGTGTGACTTCTAGTGTGGTATAAAAAAGACAGCACCAATACTTTTGCAGTGCCAAACTGACATAAAGGTGTGTGAAATGGCACAACATGCATGCTCCCCCTGCATGAAGTTTAACTTTGAGTTCATGCTTGGACTTTAGTGCCTCCATCAGCTGTAAATGTAATAAATGTAATAAATGTCACAAAATATTCCTTTTCTATACCTTCAACCTGCCCACATATGCTCAGTCATCTTCACAGGTGCTCATGAAGGTTCACAAGAGTAAGATATCCTTCTAGCACAAATATGGTCATAGCCACAATGCATAGAAACACCAATTCAGAAACATTTCTGATTTGGGCCCTTATCTGCATAAACACCATACTCAGAGGTTTGAATATGTACAATATAAACCCCAGCAGCTGCAGAGAGCCTCTTCTCACTACAGAAAACAACATAAAGCAAAATGTGCTACACCTGGAGAAAGCATTTGAGGAGGAAAAAAAGCAAAATTTAGCAGTGTCAGTGGTGCAACAGGTCATATATTTCCTTTGATGCAGAAGGCTGTGAGTTCTATTCCCACACCAGATAGATCAATTGCTGACACTGCAGTGCAGCATAAGGGAGATGCTGTACTCCAGAGGGTGCCTTCCTTCGAATTAGATGTTAAAATGATTGAAGCCCTGTCTGCTCGAGTTAGTGGTAGCTCAAATAGATGCAAAAGATCCCATGACACCTATCAAAAAGAATAGGGGAAGTTCACCCCCTGAAAACAGTCTACTAGCCTAGTCAACAAAGGATACGTTAACAGTCCTGGCTTTGTGAGGTAAGACCTACTATCCCTTTTACCTTTGCTGTTCCATTTTCAGAAGGTCTGGCTTGTGGAAATGTCTAAGGAATGTGATTTCTGAATGTAGATGAAAATTTGTAACTGACTGCTGCTATAAGAGGTGTAATAAAGGCAGGAATACTAATCAAAAGTTTGCAGGGAAGAAGTAATTCAGCACTAAATATGCAATGCAATACTGCTCTGAACTGTTGTCTACTGTTATTGTGCAATGTAGATCAAGGGAGTATTAGGTATCAGGAGTGTGATCTGCTGTTGTATGTAGGTGTGCTCAGCTTTCTGCTGAATGCCAACAGTACAGGTAAGACATGCTTAATGGTAAGTTCAGTTGCACAGATATAGAAATTTTCTATACTGTAATAACATCATGTGAGGGAATATCTTTTATTGTGGGGGGGGGGCATTCACAAGGCAGCAGTACTACAGTTGAACATAACCTTTGTGGGGATGATTGATGTTTTATTTATTAATTTTTTATGTATGTATGTATTTATTTATTTATTTACTGACATTTGATTAACGAGAAAGTCTGACTGGATAGGAGCCCATTTTTGGTGGAGGCCTGAGGGGGGAAAAACTCTAAAGTATTACAAAACACTTAAGAACAATAATTTTCCAATCTTCAAAAATAATAAAAAAAAATATCTACAGTTTAAATAATTATATCAAATTAGACATAATATGAAAACATTGATTAAGACTAGATATGAGTTATATGACAATTATTTAATATTTATTTATTTTGGTCAAGGCACTGTGAATTCTTTTACAGCTGCCTAGTATAACCCCTGGCTGGGTAACTTAAAACGCAACTAAAGCCACTGGATGTATAGCTTGTTTTGGGGGGAGGCAATAACACTATTTGTAGCACTGATTCCTTTGGGCTAGTTTTTCTGACTATATTATATATTTACAAATATCTAAGCAACAAGTGCAGATGGTGTGGCATTTCAAATATATCCTAATCCATTTACTCAAACACTTTATTCTTTCTCCACACAATAAAATGCCTGCATAAGGAAAGGCACATAAATGCAATGTCTCTCATGTACAGAATGAGATCTTGCTGCAGGCCCTCAGTCCCCATGGCTAACTGATGTTTAACTAGGAGGTATCTGGCCAGCCCTACTGTGACTGAACCTGACTGCATGTACTGAATTACATAAATACATTGGCCAAGTCAGAAACTATGAAAAAGTGTGCCACCTCCATAACTAGAGATGCTCAAAAGAATGTTGCTCAATTCTCATGGGACTGTAGGACAGCAGGAGGTGTCTGTTGGCTGAACAACCATAAACTGAGATGAAGTAGTTTCTTGTCTCTCAACATCGGGTATCAGACCCATAACTATCCCACAGAGATGTGCTGGACATTGGTACATAACTTCAGCATGCTTCCAGAATATCCACTGGAGATGTCCCTGGTGTTTGCAATGGTACTCTTGTGTAAAGTGCATATTGCTGAAGTGTGTAATTCAGTGCAGATCACTAAATGTACTTTTCTCTGTTGTGTAAGAACATCAGGGCTTCAAACAACAGGGACACCTGCACAAAGTAAGAGCTGTTGTTCTCACACTATCTGTCATGCTTATTATTTCTGCACTGTGAATAAAGTAAATGTGATGGGTCTTACTTACTGTGGGTGTTTTAGCTTGGTGTCTTCATTGGTGATGTACTATCTGGTCCCACCAGAATGGATATCCCAATGCCTGTTGCTGGAGACAAGTGTGACTCTGACAGTGATGACAATGAACAGCTGGCATAGTCAGAGAGCATAGTGTTTGTGTTGGATACAGGAAATGTGGAATCCAGATCTTCTACACATTCGATGGATGTGGTCTCTGTACCCTTGGCCCTAGGAATCCACACTAGATACATAAATTAACAGTGAAGGGCAAGTTATCACTGACATACCTCGGTGGGAAGGTATGTCAGTCCCTATGGTACAGTCCTCAATAGCTGTTGCAAGCTCCACAGGGCATGGGGGGAACAGGTGTAGTTGGTATGTTGATCACCATAGATGCCATGTGTACCCCCCAACTATCTGCCTCAATATCTGCAACCTAGCAACTATTCTGGGCCATCACAGAAGCACAGGCTAGCAACACCTCAGTCTTTGCAGAGCTCGTACATGTTTTACAGGATATATGTGATGATCTGAGCGAATGTTCCATACATGTGATATCCTGGACATGTTACTTCAGAGCCACAGTTGGCTCAACTAGCACCCAGTGCTGGTCCCCAATATAGTAGCCCACCCCAACCCCTCTCAGCTCTCTCAAGTGAAGAACAAAGAAAAAAGCACTTTACTGTAGCAGATTGAGGGCTTACTATCGACAGATCCATGCCCCACTTCTCTCCCCTTCCCAATCTGATATCAGCTTGCTACAGCTTAACACACAGGAAAACAGGAATCGCCATTCTGTACCAGACTGTGAGAACTGCTTTTTCAGATTGTTTATACTAAATCATTAATCCCAGAGTAACTGCCTCCCTCCCCAGTTCTATATTAGCACATTGAAATGTCACTTACCCAAACTAGGGGTGGGAGACTGGTGTAATGATTAAGGTGCTTACCTTAGAAGCACAAGGTGCAGGGTTTGATTCTCACATGGGGTAATTGGCTAAGCTTAAAATGTCCCATGAGGGCAGTTAACCTAGTATTACTCTATGAATCTATGAACACCTAATGATCAACACATAATCATCGAGCTACGAACAGCCAAGTAAGCAAATTTTTTCCTAGGGGAAAAAATTGCTTGGCCAACCATAGCTCAAACACACTGTCAAACCCTATGAAAGTGGGAGGCTTCTCCCCTCCACAACCCCTGATGTGGGGGCTGTGCCCCCTCACCCCTCTAACTAAATATACCAACTCCAACATTGCTCTAAAGTGGAGAAAAGGGCAAGTTCCCAACTACGGCCAAGTTATTTTTTTCCCCAGGGAAACATTTTGTTTATGTGGCCGTTCATAGTTTTTGTAGTTTGATGATTATGTGTCAATCATTTGGTGTCCGGGTAAGTGATTTTCAATTTGCTAATATAGACTCCTTCCCCCTTCCCTTGCTACATGTCTATGTTTTTATTACCTCCTTGTATGACTAAGGCCCTCCATTGTTCACATGACCCATGCCATGCAAGCATAATGTAGCTGCTCCACAGCTGGCTGTAGTGTTGATGGCTATCATAAGCATGGGAGACCTAGGCCTAGTATATGCACTGCCAAAACTTCCATCCCATCATCTTGAGTAGAAAAGCATATGGGCAGATGTGGGCATCCATGAGGGTATGGTGCTTCTGCTGGTAACACATCTAATACAGCCCATAACTTGCACTCACACAACACTCCAGCCTCTTATCAAGGACTTGTTCCTACCTTTGACACTCCAAGGAGAGGCAGCCCCAATGGAAACAGGCATTCACAGGATGCCTGCACTTTTTCTGTTGATGTTATTGACCTGTCCATAAGACCCTACCTTAATGTCACAACATCTGTAGAGGCTGTGTCTCAGCAGGCAATTACACACACACACACACACACACACACACACACACACACACACACACACACACACACACACACACATACAGAAACACCTACCTATTCCCTTGTAGGATCCAGTTTAACATGCACGCATCCACACACACACACACACACACACACACACACACACACACACACACACATGCACACAGTGACAGTGGCCCCACTTAGAACATTTTACCTTAGGTCCTAACCCAACTCACATCATACACATATAGCACAGAGTTAATTACAGCTACTAAAGAATGTGGACATTTCCCTATGGAAGATACTGCACACTGTGTTCCCACCTCCATCTATGCAAATGATGATGGATCGTACTGCATGTGTCTAAATGTGGCCATTATGTATGTATTTTACTTTTATTTCTTCTTTTGCAAAGAGATTTTAACTAGTTTGCACAAAGGCAATCTGTGGATGAATGTGACTGATGCTGCCATTTAATCAAAAGTAAAAAAGTAATTGATCCAACTTGTCAAGGCTAGTGTGCATTTGAGTGAAACAACATAAAATACAGTACTGTGACCGTTCTTTTTTGTAATGATCATGATCAAACTTGTGAGGTGTGCATAGTCAATAAAATCACTATTACTGGTAGGTACGGAGGTAGTCTGACTGACTTTTGAAGTCATTTGATCATAGTTGAACATTCACTGATCTGGCATGGCAAAAGCGGTGTTATTTTATGTGTGTGTGTCACTGATCTGGCAAGGCAAAAGCAGTGTTATTTTATGTGTGTGTGTCACTGATCTGGCATGGCAAAAGCAGTGTTATTTTATGTGTGTGTGTGTGTGTGTGTGTGCGTGTGTGTGTGTGTGTGTGTGTGTGTGTGTGTGTGTGTGTGTGTGTGTGTGTGTGTGTGGAGTTCAATGTTAGTGAATAAACTATCAGCACTGTTTTTTTGCTTGTAGTTATTTTATGTCACATCTACACAGTCAAAAAAGTAGGAGCATTCTATCAGACATTTGTAACAGGCTTTGGGTACAAAGATCTAAAACTAGTGCATGTGATATTTTACATAGATAGTGTTGACACAACTCTTGTGTTGACTTTCTGACTGTTACTTTACTGTTATAATCTCCTAGGATCATTACTGTAAATGTCTTTATATTTATTTTCCAACAAATATGTTTATTTTCTTTTTCTTACACAGGCAAATCTATAAAACAAAGGCATAAATATATTGGCACTGTCTGAAACTCATTATACATGTTTTCTTCTGGGGACAACATTATATGACTTGTTATCACTTTGCAAGTGAAACAACTGTCGGAAGTATATGAGTGTTAATTTGCCATTGATTCAGAACTAAAATTCATGTATATTTCCAAAGGGAATGATGTTTTAGCTGATCTGCCATGGCAGTATTTTTGTTTCTGCGCAATAATGTACAATGCAGGCTGCATGTCTGGGATTTCTTCTAGCTGTAGTAGAACAAAATATACTGGTAACTTTGTTCTTAATTTCCTTTGCATCAACAATTGTGAAGACAGAAGTCCTATGGGTTGAATGGAGTATTTATGTATTTGAGAATTACAACATAACATCCTCGCTTTGAGCTGTTAACTCATTTTCTCATATTGATGTTCTTCAGTGTTTGAAAAACTTGCTTATTTCCTGACCATTGCACCGAGGAAACCCTGGTTTGTGAACTTCAGGTATATCATGTAAAATACCAAGATTTGAAAATTCTGCTTTCATTCCGGACTGGAGGTTCTACATAGTCGGGCTTTGTATATAATTATTGTATATAGAGAATTTTTTGTCTGTACTTATCGTTTAGTCATGTTGTAGAGTATGATTTGTTATGTTATGACTAAAAATCAATAAAAAGAATTTAAAAAAAAAAAAGAAAATTCTGCTTTCATAAAAATCATGCATTATCAAATCAATATAGCCAGTGGATGAAAAGGTTATACAAAATATGTTCAATTTATTTGTACTTATTGTAAATTTCATATAATTGTATTGGGATAGTATATATTGATTTATTTTCAGATTGTCATTGTTTCTATGTTGGAATGACCACCCAAAAGCTATCTGCCCAGGTTAGGAAACATGTGTCTTACTAAAAATTAGGACACTGCAAATTGAACTTATTTCTGTTTGCTGTGGTTTAAAGAAGAAATTTTTGTGTTCGGCAGTAAACCACAAACCTACGGTAATATGGGTCACAATTATAGATATAAATTACAAACTAGGGAAAGAAGATGGGCATGTTTGTTTACAGGCTGATAAACTTTCTAGCATTAATGATACTATCTATACTATATAAAATGTATTTTTGAATGAGAGGGGACTGGTAAATAAGGAGAATGGAAGTATTTGTATTATATTTATTTTATTTTTAGTACTTTTACATTTTTAAATATATTATATTTTTTAATATACTGTATTTCATTTTGACTTATAACAATTAATCAATTAATATTTTGTACTTATGTAAATGGAATTTTTTTTATTGGTTCTTATATTCTGAAGAAGTCTGGATATGACTTGATGAAAGCACTAAATAAATTTATTGTGTGTCACTGTCAAGACATTTTTTTTGTGCTGTTGTTACATCAATTCGAGAAAGCTGTGCTTTCTATTTTTAACTTTCAAGCAATGTTATTCCATGGTCTGCCTGGATTTTGCATGGTATTCTTACATCTTTGGAATAGGTTTAGTAGTGGGCATTTTAGATGTAAAAGTTTTTTGTTTGTTTCTTGTTTTTTAAACCATATTAGCCATCAGCTAAGTCTGTTTCAACATTCCTAGCCAAATCATAATGCCATTTGACCTTTTTATGTTTATACTTCAGGTATTTTGTCTAAAATGCGATTACATAGCTGGTTTGGAACAGTTACTCAGTTGGGTTTGACCATCAGTCCTTGTGATTCACAAATTTTGACATAGTAGATATAATGGACTTGAATTAATAGTACAACTTTTTCTTGATGCTTAGCCACCCATTCAGTACTAAATGTTTCAATAACTCCAGCTCTAAGTCATTTTCAGTATGATAAAGAAATTCGGATAACTTATCTGCAGAAGTAACTAAGTTAACAGTGTGATTTCTAATACCCAATGATAAATTTATGACTGTGCTTTGCAACCCCATACCAATGTGTACTACAGACTGTTCCTGGGGTTTACACTCCATACTGCAAGAATGCATTGATCACTGTTGGTGAAATCATGTGAATCATCTACTCTCTCACTATTCAAATCAGTTTCTTTTTGACTATATGAATGATTTTCTCCGACTGTGTTTCTGTTTGCTGTGTCAAATGTCATTTTCAGTATGATAAAGAAATTCGGATAACTTATCTGCAGAAGTAACTAAGTTAACAGTGTGATTTCTAATACCCAATGATAAATTTATGACTGTGCTTTGCAACCCCATACCAATGTGTACTACAGACTGTTCCTGGGGTTTACACTCCATACTGCAAGAATGCATTGATCACTGTTGGTGAAATCATGTGAATCATCTACTCTCTCACTATTCAAATCAGTTTCTTTTTGACTATATGAATGATTTTCTCCGACTGTGTTGCACTTTCTGGTGAACTGCTTCATCATCAAAGGTGCCAGAACCATAGGGGGAGGGGGGCCCCCCCACAATCACACTTTTCACAGACTCATGGTCTGTGCCATTTGTTGACTCATCTGTTGAAAAACAATACCTATTCAACCACAGTAGCAGAAAGTAAAGAAACAGGATTGATTTTAATTAAACAAACCTGTTTCTTAATTTTCTGTTACAGTAGTTGAATGTGTTGCAATCTAGAACAAGAACAGAAAAAAAAAACAGGACACTTGCACTGTTGGCCCTGTCTGCATCCAAGTCATATTGAATCATATTGGCTGTCTAGATGCAGATACAGTGCTGGTAGCATGACTGGCTATAAAGAAAGAAAAAAAAAAAGCTCTTAATGGAGAAGTACCTGACAAATAATATTGCAGGACCTTTCTAATTTTGTCCTTTCTAATTTTGTCCTCGTATTTTTTTCAGTGTCCTTCTAAAATTTTTGATTTTCTGTGGTAAATCCATGAGGACTATTGGTCAGTCAGTTATGCCACTTGCTAGAGTTTCATACTTCTTATGTTCAGAAAATGCATGTTGATGCCAGTCTTCGGGGATATGTGCAGTCTACTTTTTTTTTGTGTTTTATTTTTTTTCCAGAAGAGAAGCAAATCCTGTTTTCAGTGTTTGTGTGTGTGAAAGTGTGGTGCACACATGTGTCTGTGAGTGCTGGCAAATGCACATGCGCAGGTATTTGAGTGTATGTGGGTGCAAGTGTACACATTTAAAACAACTATAGTATTTTTCATCCTGTGTGGACTTTGTGTGATTACATTTCCCCATGTGCAGCTATAAAAGTATTAATTTCACTTGTAAAATGTTGCTGTAATATGAACTTACAAGTATTCTGCAAGCACTCAGAAATACATGCATTTATAGACTTGGTTTATCCTCTGAAAGAGAAAAAAGTAACATATTGTGTGCATGCACACATTGTGGTTTATTCTCTCCTTTTACAAAACGTTCCTGACTTTTCTCATTTTTTTCCCCTGTACCCCATAAACTTTTAGATTTTTTGGTAACTCACTGAGAAGTCAATAAATGCTAGACATTGTAGTTTTCACATTGATGCAAAACATGATGCTCTGTTTTTAAGCAAATTAAGACTAATATTTAAAATTATCCCAGATTTTTGTCTCCTCATTATTTTTCACTGTGTCCAATCAGTAGCACACTAGAACAAATGTTTGC
Source organism: Protopterus annectens (assembly GCF_019279795.1). Taxonomy (NCBI): domain Eukaryota; kingdom Metazoa; phylum Chordata; order Ceratodontiformes; family Protopteridae; genus Protopterus; species Protopterus annectens. Next base: position 202,088,418 of record NC_056738.1, read on the forward strand.
TTTTAGTGCTTTACTTAAAATATGTAAGAGTTTGTTTTTTCAGCTGTTGCAGTGTATCATAATGCTTTCTCCTAGGGCCTCTTCCATTCATAAGGCATGAGTTGTGGCAGGTTTCATAGATGGGTAAATTAATTCTGAGCTCCATTTATGGGGCATGAGCTGTGGCAGGTTTCATAGATGGGTACATAAATGCTGAGCTCCATTCATGGGGCATGAGCTGTGGCAGGTTTCATAGAAGGGTACATTGATGCTGAGCTCCATTCATGGGGCATGAGCTGTGGCAGATTTCATAGATGGGTACATTAATGCTGAGCTCCATTCATGGGACATGAGCTGTGGCAGGTTTCATAGATGGGCACATTGATGCTGAGCTCCATTTATGAGGCATGAGCTGTGTCATGTTTCATAGATGGGTACATTGATGCTGGGCTCCATTCATGGGGCATGAGTTGTGCGTGGTTTCCTAGATTGGTACATTAATGTTGAGCTCCATTTATGAGGCATGAGCTGTGGCAGGTTTCATAGATGGGTACATTGATGCTGGACTCCATTCATGGGGCATGAGCTATAGCGGGTTTCATAGATGGGTGCATTGATGCTGGACTCCATTCATGGGGCATGAGCTGTGGCAGGTTTCATCGATGGGCACATTGATGCTGTGCTCCATTCATGGGGCACGAGCTGTGGCAGGTTTCACAGAAGGGTACATTGATGCTGGGCTCCATTCATGGGGCATGAGCTGTGGGAGGTTTCATAGATGGGTACAATAATGCTGAGCTCCATTTATGGGGCATGAGCTGTGGCAGGTTTCATAGATGGGTACATTGATGCTGGGCTCCATTCATGGGGCATGAGCTGTGGCAGGTTTCATCGATGGGTACATTGATGCTGGGCTCCACTCATGGGGCATAAGCTGTGGCAGGTTTCCTAGACAGGTACATTGATGCTGAGCTGGCTATGACTTTTCCCTTTTTTATCTGGGAAAATGATGAGGATGATTAACGCTAGTAATGACAGACTATAAAGTTGTAGACTTCATATTTTTCAGAAGAGTGGATCCTAATGTAAAACCTGTTATTCAAGCCAGTTTTTAAATACAAAAGAGAAGAGGACTATTTCATATTTGCCAGCGATTATGGGTGTTTGCCCTATTTAATATTTGGTTTTGCTCCTGGTTGCTTATGCTAAGTGGTTGAGAGCTATGGGTAAGGTTCATTTTGAGCAGCTTGATAAAGGCCAAGCAAAATTATTAATCCTGTAATAATAATGTGATCTACATTGCTGTGGCTATTTTTTATCACTTTTGGTGATTACAGATGATTACCAGAAGTGGTTAGCTATCAGGACAGCATCTAATGCATGACAGCAAAGGATAGTTAGGATGATCACAACCAAGTAATCATCAGTGTGGCTTGGTTGAGGCTTATAAGGGACATAGCATAATGTCTGAAAGTTCCAAGCTGAAATACATCTGTGGTGATTTTTTTGTCACTGTTTCTGCAAAAATGGAAATAGAAGTGTTAACAGTGGTAACAGTGCACACTACCTACAGCATTCTGCAGTTGTATAATTTCTTTGTTTAATTTTAATTGAAGTTGTTAAGAAGGTGATGTTCTCTACAGCTGAAGTGAAGCAGATTACTGTGGCCGTTGTTACTGTCCCTATAGTAGTAAGTGAAGTAGGTAACTGTGGTTCTTATTTCACCAGCTTTTGCATGAGAGGTGATTGCCACGAGTGGCTGTGTGCATGAGGACAGGTTATAAATGGAAGCAAAAAGCAATTGCATGAGTGATGCAAAACAGTCTTTGAGGTTGGCTAGTTTAGGAAAGATCTGGGAAAGGGAGTGTGAGCAATGGTCACTTGCAGTGAACAAGGGGAACAATCTGTGAATTCACCTAATTTGGCTGTTCTAATCCAACAAATTTTATTTATTTATTGACATTTGATTACTGGGAAAGTAAGACTCAGTAGAGGCTCATTTTCAGTGAAGGCCCAGGGAGTAAAGCTCCAAATTATTACAAAACACTTTAAGAACAATAATTTTATGATCTTCAAAAATAAAACAAATATATCTGCAGTTTAAGTAATTATAACAAATTAGACGTAATATAAAAACATTGGTTCATAACTGATACAAGCTATTTGACAATCATTTAATATTCAGAAACATTTTAGACATTCTATAGAGAAATTAAAAGTACGCTAGTCTAATACAAACAGGAATAGCAATACGAAGTGAGGGATAACAGGCTTATGGCATATTCAGAGAGAAAGTCAGGGAAGATAATTTGATAGAAATAGGGAAGTAAGTAAAGAAGGGAGAGTAAGGAAGTATAAAGAATGAAAAGGTACTTGTTCACATTTAGGGATAAAATTTATCCTGGCATTGCACAAAAATGGAGTTAGATTTTAGCTAGGAAGTCTTTCAGAGTGGTTTTGAAAGATGGGAGGGAAGTTATTCTCCTGATGGATACAGGTAAGGAGTTCCAGGCCTTAGCAACCTTATATGAGTACAGATAATGCACAGCAGATTTGATAGGTTTGTAAACAGAGAAACCAAAATCCAGCACAAGAATATACAAACCAGTAATAAAATCCACCTTGTTGCGGTAACAAAAAACAGAGTCACGGATCCACACCAGTACCAAACAAAAAAGCTTAATAAAAGTTAAACACTTTCATTCCCACCTTGAAAGACCTTTATCAGAACAGTAAAAAAACATACTTTCTGTTAATTTTAAAAATTGTACACAAAATCACATGCATCATTACATCCAATCACAATCATTTTATAAGCATGAAAAATACCACCATTACTTAACATTCATCCTCTACTGTTAGTGTTGAAAACACTTTATGTAATCAACATTAAAAAAAACTTAAATAACATAGTGTCTTAGTTTCAAAATACAGTTAGTAGACATAATTTCGTTCAATCCCTGGAATCTTGTTGCACTAAGAAACAATTGCTAACACAATTCATGGCTCTCAATAAATTCTTCCATAAAACCACCCCTTGCCTTGCCTTAGCAAACTTATATGAGTACAGACAATGCACAGCAGATTTGACAGGTTTGTAAACAGCGAAAACAAAATCCAACACAAGAATAAACAAACCAGTAATAAAATCCACCTTGTTGCGGTAACAAAAAACAGAGTCACGGATCTACACCAGTAGCAAACAAAAAAGTTTAATAAAAGTTAAACACTTTCATTTCCACTTTGAAAGGCCTTCATCAGAACAGTAAAAAACTTACTTTCTATTAATTTAAAAAATTCTAACAAAATCACATGCATCATTACATCCAATCACAATAATTTTTTAAGCATGAAAAATTCCACCATTACTTAACATTCATCCCCTACTGTTAGTGTTGAAAACACTTTATGTAATCAACATTAAAAAACTTAAATAACATAGTGTCTTAGTTTCAAAATACAGTTAGTAGACATAATTTCATTCAACCCCTGGAATCTTGTTGCATTGAGAAACAATTGCTACCACAATTCATGGCCCTCAATAAATTCTTTCATAAAACCACCCCTTGCGTCCAGACTGATTTGTTCCAGTATGAAAACTACAAATTTTAGCCCTGCATTTATTTGAATATGTTTGTATAAGGCATTACTATTCTTCCTTTTCTTTATGTCATAATTGTATTCGTAGACCCGTTCTCTCAATTTCCTGTTGGTCTTACCAATATAAAATGCATGACATAATTTACACATAGCTAGGTATACCCCTCATTTTGCATAACAGGAATAATGACCCCTAGTGTGTATGATTTTCCCATTAACTGACACAGATTTTGCTTTTAAAATGAAAGGGGGATTGAGAACAATGTCCACATTTAAACATTCCAACCCCCTGGCTGGAACTACCCCTCACTGCAAAAAGTGCATTTCCCCTCTCCAAATAATTTTTAAAATACTTATCTTTCCTGTAAGTTATCAGGGGTCCCTCCCACAATTTTCTACATATTTCCAAATTTTAAGTACATAAACTCCAATTTTTACATAAAATATCAGAAATGGAACCACTGTCCAAAATGTAGGTATTAATAAAGGATCTTCCCAATTTTTTTTATCTAGGGAGTTTGAGGTTACCTCATCATCCCTTTTTGCCCCAGGATTAACATGATGTAAAACCATTTCTTATTTTAGTAACCATCTCTTCCATAATCGGGTTGACAAAATTGGGTAGGTATTCTCTTTTGAGGAACATGTTAATAAGTACATCACATTCCCATAGGAATCCTTCAAAGTCCAACACCATCCATGCCAAACAGACAAGTTGTCCATTCACCATTGTTTTTTTCTGGTGTTTGGGATGCCAACTGTTGAAATGTAAAAAAGAGTTGGAAAATTTTGGTTTCCTGTAAATATTAGTGCTAAAACAACCTACTTGGTAGTCCTTTTTAATCCCTATATCCAAGTATATTATAACATTCTTATCAGTGCTAAACATAAAGTTTAAAAAAATCACAGTGTTGTTAATATACCAGATTACTTTCAGTATCAGTCCAAAAAATAAAAATGTCATCCAAGAACCTGGTATACATCTTTTACTTTCAGTATCAGTCCAAAAAATAAAAATGTCATCCAAGAACCTGGTGTACATCTGCCAGGTCATAGAAAATTCATGTTAAATAAAAAACAAGATTCCCAGTGTTAAATACAATAAAATAAATAGTGTTAAATAGTGTTTGTCCAGCAAAGGCAAGGTAGCAGCGGGTATGCAGGAAAAATAGGCTTAATAAATCCTAAAAAACAACAAACAGGATTAAGTGCTTTCATCTGACAACATACACAGACTTCTTCACAATCAATACTACATCTATAAAAAAACTACCTGGTTTGAATGATCACATATCTATTGGGAGTGTTTTGAGACTTAAGTCCTATTGTGTTTAACACTTATTTTAAGTTCATTTTTGTTTTACACTTTTTAATCACATTTTCATTTCTTAATTGCAACTTTTATTGGACTTTGGATTTAATTGGATGGGAATGCTCATCTGATTTTTGTGGGCGGGAGATTTAAAGAGTTTTTTTGTAGATGTGGTACTGATTCTGAAGAAGTCTGTGAATGTTGTCAGACAAAAGCACTTAATCCAGTTTGTTGTTTTTACAATTTATTAAACCTATTTTTCCTGTACACCCGTGGCTACCTTGCCTTCATTGGACCTGGTATTTATGGCTTTCACTTGTGGATTTTTTGCCTTGATTCTAAGATTCTCAGTGTGCCGTAAGAAAATTAGTAAAATTGGGGGCACAGGCTGCCCCATTGCTACTCCAGTTCTTTGCCTAAAGAATTTTTCCTCAAAGAAAATAAAATTATTTTTTAATACTGTCTTCACTAATGCCATTAGAGAGTTTAACTTGGAAGGAGAATAGTCAAAGATGTTGCTAATGCACTCAGGGAACTACTGTAGATCAATATCATGAGGAATTACTGAATAAAGATCTTTCACATCTGTGTTAAAAAAAACATTGCTCATAAAAGATATCCCACTAATCTTGTTAAGAAAATCCCAAGAATCTTAACAAATCTGTGGTAAACAGCTTAAGCCTTTCTTCAATGTTGTATCTAAATATTTGGCTATAAAATGGATTTTTCATCTAGCTGCATTAACTTTAGGACATAATGGTGGATTGTTGATGGATTTGTGGATGTTGGGAATGCCGAATATAGTAGAGAATTTTGGTCTGTCATTAAACATAAATGTAAATTCTTCTTTGGTAATAAGTCCCTGTAACAACATGCCATTCAACAAAAGGTCTGTCTTACTACATGCAATGTTGATTTCATTTTGTGAAACTTCTTCGCAGGTGTCCTCCATAAGTAAAAAATTCATATGGTTGGAAAAATCTGTTTTTCCCATAACTACCAGCCACCCCTTTATCTGGCTTCATGATTCTAACACAATCATTATCACAAATTTCATTAAAAAGCCTACATCCAGGGTTGGTAATGTTATAGAATCTAAAAGCACTGGGTTATCTAACAGGTGCCTAATCTTCAATTCACAAACCTTTTTGAAATTCTACAAAATATGATGAACCGGAGGATTAAAAATACTCGGCCTCTATGGAAGGTCAGAATGCAATAAACGGCTATCTGAATTGGACCATAATGCCAAATTTAATTTCCTTATATATAGTTTCAAATCAGTCAAAACATTGGTAATATTGGCTCTTTTAGCCAGTACAAAAATCATACCTTTTGCAAGAATGTCAGCATGTGAGTAATCCAGTCATTCTGGGGAATAGTTGTAAATTGCAAAGTCCCTTGAACTTTTAAAAATAATATCAACTGGGTCAAAGTCAGGAGTCTCAGAGGTAGAGAACTCCATTAATTCCATTTCTTGTTGCTCCTCCTCTTCGGTTTTGCCCCCTATTTCACATACAGTTGGTTGAGTGTCTGACAGTCCTGACTTCCCTCCCAAACACGGGGGTTCTTCTTCATAATTTGCTCTGACCTTCTTGGTAGTGGGTTGTCTAAAGGGGCTGGTTCATCAGTGTCAGGGGCATCATGTTTGATAACTTGTGATTTGGCATCCATACACCTACCTCCAGGTAACCTGTTGATCCATCTATCGGGTCCAGTACCCGGTGGTGTTGGATAAGCCACCTCCTTGGAGTAATTTTCACCATCTCTGCTAAGTTTACTGTACCTGGCACATTTAGGGATATAGTTTATCCTGTTTTAAGTGAGAATGGAGCCAGATTTTAGCTAGTAAGTCTTTCAGAATGGTTTAGAAATATGGGAGGGAGGGAGGGAGGGAGGGTATTGACCTGATGGATACAGGTAAGGAGTTCCAGGCCTTAGCAATCTGATATAAATACAGACAATGTCCAGCAAATTTGATAGGTCTGTTGACAGGCAGGAGTTTTCGGTCACTGGATCACAATGACAGACTGGGAACATAGTTATATAGAATGTTTTTAGTGCTGGACAGGCAGATGGATGCTGGATACTTTTAAAGGCGGTAAGAACCTGTGTACATGATAGTTGATGAGGCAGTTCTAACAAATGTAGGCTTTTTAGTAATATACAATGGTGGGTTCTGAAAGGGGTATTTGCTGCAAAGTTAGCAACTTCGTTATAGCATTGTTCAAATTTTAATTTTTGTGAAGCCTGGTGGTTAGTGAGGATGGGAGCACCATAAAGAAGTGGGGGAGTAGATAAGTAATGGCAAAAATATAATAAATAAATAAATAATGCCAAGAGTATTTTCATGGTCAAGACTGAGTTTGAAATACATTTTTGGCATATTTTTAAACTTTTTACATAATCAGACATAAAAGGTGTACATAAAAAATGGATGGCCTTATGTGGAAGGGGTTAGAAGACACACCGCATATAAAAATACATAGTCATTACTTGAAAACTATCAAATGAAAATATGGCTTGTCTGGGTCAGTGAATATATCTAATAGCAGAAAGCTGAAATATGGTACCATATCTATTATGCTTGTTTTCTTGATCCAAAACAAAGAATAAGTCACAAAAATAGCAAGAAAAGTGAGCACAAGCAGAGCTGAGGATCACAATGATGTAAAAAATCTATTGAACGGATTTTTTACATCATTGTGATCCCCATCTCTGCTTTTGCTCACTTTTCTTGCTATGTTTGTTTTCTTCTCAGTGAGACATTAGAAGTCTACAGAAAATGGGTAACACTTTTATTGGACATCTGATACATGAAAGCAAATGGTAGTTACAGGATCACTTCTGACTGACTATTGATAGTGTGATGATATGAGGTATTGCCAGTTCTGCCAGGAGAAGTATAGCAGTAGATGTGTAAGATATGCCAGCATAGCTATCTGGAGTTTTGTAAAGAATTATATGTCATTTATATATCTAACTGATTTGCATAGGTGCTTGTGTTGAAAATGCATTTGTAAAGCTGCTTGTGTTAAAAATGTACAAAAGGAAATACATCTGTAGGCCAGACTGCATTTTAACTGTTGAAATGAATATATTGTAACAGAGGATACTGGGAGAGAAGAGGTTAATCTCAGTCCAGCTAACTTTGAAAAATAGTTTGAAATTAAATTACCTGGTTTAGGCCATAAAGATTGTATCTTTCAGTTCTGATTGCAGCCAGAGATGAAATGTCTGTGAAAACCAGGACTAGGAATCCTACTGTATTGTCCTTAGGGGTGAACTAATTGCTACCCTGGAAGGGTGGAAGTTCTTGAAATGGTTTTATAGCTTCCAGATGCTGTAACACATCTTAGCAAAGCTCTATGTGTGTGTATTATGACACATATATGGTAGATTCTGGTTCATTTTCTAATAAAGGAGGTGGCATGGGAACCAGAAGACAGATGACCAAATGTATGTGATGTCATTCTGTAATCCAGCACTGAAATGATGTTTTAATACTAGATGAAGTCTCAGGGTAGTCTGTATTTGAAACCTGACAAAGAAGAACCACTCATCCACTTCATCTTGCCTTGCTCTAGTAAGTGAACTAGGGAACAGTAGTCAGTCAAGAAAATAGAGTGAGGTTAGTTACGTTTCATTTTTCTGTATCTGTTTGAACCTCTCTATGTTATTTTTAATATGTCCTGCAATTGAAACTCTGGTGTTTATTGTAAATAGAGATTTAGTATTTTCATGTTCTTTTATTATTTATTATTAAATATATTTAAACTTTTCATTGTGGCTGGTCTTTTAGAGAATATTGTAACCTTTGAGAGTACTTATATTTCTTTGGTGACACTGTAGCCACTCATGAAAATGTTGCTGCATTTGTATTAGTATTAATTGTATTCATTATAATTCAGTAGCCTTGTATGACCTTAGAGTAGATGGCTTTGGAGTGTTCTGGTGGCAGGAACTACCTTATAGTATGGGTAGAGGGGGCATAGCTGGTAAATCTGTGCCAGCCATTCCCAGGTGTTTTTGTGTGTGCGTGTGTGTGTGTGTGTGTGTGTGTGTGTGTACTTTGATCAGGGATGCAGAGCACTGGTTTCACAGAAAGGGTGGTGGAGGACTTGGCTTGGAACACTCAGCTGAGGACTCTTCAGCAGTGTCAGTGGGGAATCTTATTTGGGGCCTGGAGAGAAAGAGAGAGAGGGAAACTCAGCCACAGGACTGAGTGTGCTCCTTGTGTGTTCTTAAGGGACATTGTGCTTGGTGCAGAGATCTGCGTCTGAAAATACTGTGCATGTCTATCTCTGTTCCAAGTGAACATCCCTCACCAGTATCAGTGGTGAAGATTGAGGCTCCTTGATTACTGGCCCAGAGGAGGGATGTCAGAGATAGGATTTTTTGGGAGGCTAGTATGTGTTAAAAATCAATATGGACATTACATTTCTGTGATTCATTTAAAGTGAGACATACTGTAACCTCTCGGCAGGAGCACATTCTGTTGGCACAGCATCTGTGTGTTTTGTACTGAAGTACTTTATTAGAAGTCCATGACTTTTTATTGTGAATTGTCTTCAAGGAAAGGAAACCATGTTAGGGCTAGCCACCTGGCAGTGTAAACCTTGGATCTAGATGATTGTCACTTTTGAAGTAACATTCTGATACCATGTGTAAAAATGAGAAAAATGGTTGGTGGATGGATGTCTTCAAGGAAAGGTAAATAAATATGGCCTGTTTTGAAGGGCTTTTGTTATCACAATCTGGCAACATGCCTGGTTTCTACCTTGGTGCTTTGCATAAAAGGCTGGGGACAGGTGATTTATGAAAGAAAACAGCTGTTACAGGATTATTGATACAGTTTGTTGGGAGGACAGGATCTGTAGAGGTACCATGTAGCCATTATATTTTTGTAATTCATTTGCAATCAGAGGTAGCATACCTTGCCAGAAGTTGGACAATCTATTGGGACAGTGAGTGTTATCAGAATCCTTGTTTTTTTTCATTGTGAACTGTTTTTTTTTTGGAACTGACATATCACCTTTTACATACAGGTGTAAGGCCAGGTTTTCAGAAGTATTTTATTGTCACAGTCTGCCACTATGCTTGGTGTCCATCTAGGTGTTATTTGACCTCTGGACAAGAGAAATATATTGCCTGTTACCAGGGGAGCCTGCAGGATTTTTTGCAGGGGGGGGGGTGCAAGTTCAGAGCCTCCCCACTCAGCCCCCCCCCACACAGCCATTCCACTGTCCCATTACTTCACTGTTTTTCCCCAGCTGCCATAAACACTGTTCAAAACTGTATGCATAATGTTTTATAAACCATAAACGAAAAAACAAACTGGTGAAAAGAACGCCAAATATGGGATTTTTAGGAGATTGTTTATGTTTTTCTAAGTTTTTAACCAATGAATATTTTTAATATTTTTAAATTGATCCATGTTTAATTAATATATTTTTAATTTATTATTATTTGAATTATATAGTGTATATTTATAGATTTTACTTAGATGGGAATTAAATTAATAGAAATAATGCATTGTAGCTATACAGCTTTAAATATATATTAACTGTGCTGTTGAATTTTGGCGCCAAATGGTTAAAAGTTTATATAAGGCTGTAATTTATTGTAACGCTGATTTCTGAAGAAGTTCTGCTATTCTAGCAGGACGAAAAGCGTTCTCATTTTGTGCGTTTAAAAGTGATTAAAGCGGAGTTGTTTTGTTGGTTTGCATAATGTTTTATGCTTTACTTCTACAATGATTACAGATATTTGGATTTAATCTACAACTTTTATTTCAAATTTTATAGCACAAACATTGATAGACATTTGCTAAACAAAACAATACAATCATACAGTGAAAACAGACTTAGCATTAAAACTGCTCTACCTTTGAAACTAACATTCACTGAAACAGCATTGAAACCCACATTCAAAGAAAATACATCTGGCAAGTAGCGGGTTTAGTTTACCTTTGGGTTGTTTTCAAATCATAGGACCCTTGCACACTATTAAAGGACCATGCAAAAGTTCTTTAATTCACCTTCCTGATTGTATTACATTATAATATATAATAATTAAATTATATCCCTTGTATAATACAGCACCACTTGTTAGAGTGTGTTTTAAATTTATATTTTTAAACAGTTTTCCAGTAAGCAATGAAACAAAACATATGAACCAATAATGACATAACTGCTCAGTTCAGAAAATTTCAACCATAAAAGGCCACTCAAACTTCTCTCATTACAATCTACCAATATCAGTTAATATGCACAATCTCTGCAGAAGTAAAAGTCATCTGAATAATTCCACATTAAAGAGATCTGAAACTAATGAAGAGGTTGCAGATAGAAAACAACTTTATATTTCAGTGTTTCATCTGCAAATTCAGTGCCTGCTGCCTTTGAAGAATAAATTGCCTGTGCTACATTAAAAATGGTAAGCTGATATATAGCACTAGGGAATTGATGGCAAACTGAAAAACAGGTTCATACTCATCAAAAGGAGGACATACTCAGGACTGCAGCACCTCACCCCCCTTAAAATACAAATCTGCATGCAATGGGAGTAGACCCTAAAGCCTTCTGCATCAAGACACAATTATACTTCCTATTGTGCCAATAATGGTTTAAAATTCTATACCACAATAGTGATACCATTTGCTAAACAAAACAGTTGCACATTTTAAGCAGACTTAGCATGCGCAGCAGTAAACTTCTTTTCTCTTGAAGCTCACAATTCCTTGAAAATGCACTTGAAAATAAATTCCACTTGCTCTAACTAGGGCATTTCACTCTTTCACACACACACACCTCAACCTCTTACTGCACAAAATCTGGATAAAGCCTAAAATAAATAGGGACAGATGATAATTACTGCTCTCATGAGATTAGACAATTGCTAGTATAACAGGATCTGTGTTAGTTATGCATTTTTCTAAAGGATATAAAGTCCAAAACTCAGAATTTTTATGAGGAAGAGACCAAAACTATGAAGTAAAAATCTAGACATTTTGTGAAAATCTATATAGTTGAAAGGTATGATGCACATATACATCCCCTAACTCCTTAGAAAGTTGACAGAACAATTTTTGCATTAGTATGCATGTTCTAAAAGATATGAAGTCTAAATCTCAAATGTCTGCCATTATTTTCTGACTTCAGTCCTCAATGGTTTGCTAGAAAAACACAATTTTATGAGAAACAAACTGAAAATGTGAGGCAAAAATCTGGCCAATTGCCTGGTATGAACCCCCACCTCCATCCTAATAAAGATACGTATAGATAGATAGATATAAAATAAAGCAGCACTTGACTGCTGTTTTCTAAACTGTTGCAGTCAAGTTTAGAAAAAGGTAGTTTGTATAAAGTTGTTTATCCCAGCATTTTAACCCTCAGAGATAGGATAATATATGTGCGTGTGGGCAGACACACACAAATAAACACACACCCACACACACCTACCTTTATTAACCTACTTCTTACACATATGCACATACACAGACCTACATACTTCTTACTTACACACACACACACACACACACACACACACACCTCTACCTTTACCTACTTCTTACACACACACACACACACACACACACACACACACACACACACACACACACACGCACACACACACACACACACACACACACCTACCTTTACTACCAACTTCTTACACACATGCACACAACCCCCTACCTACCTACCTACTTCTTACACACACACACACACACACACACACACACACACACACACACACACACACATACACACACACACACCTCTTAAACACTTAAACACACACACGCAGTCCAAACATCTTCTGGAATTCAAATCCGTGAGCAAGTGGAAGATGAAAATGCAAACAATCGGTCGCACAGACACAACCAGACACAAAGGGCATTCTTAAAGAAGTACAGCCTCAAAAAACATATATATTTTTTAAATTAAAAGAAAATTAATCTGCCAGCCGGCTAGTGGGTCTATTCTGGGACTGGATCTGATCCAGAGGGGGGGGGGGTGCAAGTGCACCCCCTTGCACCTGCCTGCGGGCACCCTTGCCTGTTACATACAGTTAATAATGCCATCTTCACAGTCTGTCACTATGCTTGCTTTCCACCTGGGGAATATTTTACTACAACACAAAATATTGGTGCAGTTGATATATGACAGGAAATAGCAGTTTCAGGATCTCTTATGATTGATTATTGTTATGGTTTGTTGGGAGAAGTGCTATATGACTATTACATTTCAGTATCCTCTGAAAGGTAGCACAGTCCAGTGTGTTTTTTTTATTTTATTGTGACTGTCTATAGTGATTTGACACATGGCTTCTTACATATAGCTAGTAAAGCATGATATTCAGAGAGCTTTTGTTCTCACAGTCTGGTGCAATATTTAGTTTCCACATGAAGGCTATTTAACCTTTGCAGAAATGGCTGGGCAAAATTAATGTCTTGAATATATGTGTACTAAGGTGCAATATCTCAGAAATGAAAATACTAAATATTTTCCCAAAAAATGAATGTTTGAATTGCAACATGCTGTGACTACAATGTCTTGCTTTCTTGCAGCTAAAGCTATGGAGACAAATACACTGGCATGCCGCACTAGAAGCTCTTGGATTATAACTGCAGTCCTAAGTGTGTTTTATAGCGAAATACCCTTTTATTACCTGAAAGGTTTGTAATAAGCTCAAAGGCAGACAGAGATAGAGCCTTTGACTTGAGTTCATGTACATTTGCCTGAAAAAAATATATATACTTATTTTTATTTATTTGACATTTTGACCGGGTCAGTCCAACTGGGCAGATGCCCATTTTCAGCAGAGACCCGAGGAGAAAAGCTCAAAAAGATAAATACAAATAGTATGTAAAGAGTACCTTAAGTATAATGGTGCTAACAAACAGTTTAACAGTAATTACTAACAGTTTCATCCTAAAACATAGTCACAGTGCAAGTATAAACAGACAGTATAACAATAATAACAAAGCAGTTTCATCCAGCAACTAGTCAATAGTACAGTTTCTTGCAGTTATGAAGCAGGAGGTAGGTTAAGGAGTAAAAATGCAACAGTTTAACAGGGCAAGACAGTTTTAGTGTAATAAATTTTAAGATACAATGGAGGATGAGATAGAGTCAAACAGATTATTAGAAAGTAGGGGTTAGGAAAGGGGAGAGGTAGATTAAGTTGGGTCGGTGCAAGAGCAGGTCCAAGCATTTAACAGATAGTCTTTCGAAACAGTTTGTTAGAGCTTGATCTTGAAAATAGTGGCAGTTTGTTCCATGAATTGATTACTGAGTAATTATAGAAACGTTTGCCAATGGTTTTGTTGAGTTTGTAAATCTGTAGGAGGAGTTGGTCTGAGCTGTGGAGTATATGGTTAGGAGTGTAGGGGGTGATGAGTGTTGAGAGAGCAGGACAGGACTGGGGTTGGTTAAGATTGAGTGAGTCAGGTGTGGTTGAGGCAGAAGAAGTTGATGGTGTAGTTCTAGCCACTGTAGATTTTTTAGGGATAGGCAGTGGTGTGAGCGGTAGGGTAGATTAGTGGCAAATCTAGCAATTTTATTGCATGTGTGTTCAAGTTTTCTAAGGTAAAGTAATATTTTCTGTCTTTTTTGTGTTATATTAAAGTACATATTATACATGCTTTGACAGGACTGTACATATTTCATATTATGTTGTCTGTTTCTCTTATGGCATTTTATGCCAATATATAAATGAATAAATATTTGCCCTTTTTTGCATTGTTGGGTGACCCTGTTGCCCTCCGCCACCTCTTCTGCCTTCAGCAGCTTCTGACACCTCTGTCCATCATCTACACATCATGAATTCTCTAACTTATGCCCGTTAGTACACACACAGACCTCCTTAACATTACATGCTGACTGACTTAAAATAATAAACTGCACAGCACAGCTTAATCTGAGTTGGTGGTTTCATGTTATGTCCTGAATTAGTCAGTAATGTGGTATTAGAGTCAGGCAGAGAATTTCTCATGCCCAATTGTCTGAATTAAATTTCGATAATGATGTTACATGAGGCTCCAGTATGTAGTTCAAATGCAATAAATATAAAACGTATGCATAGCTTTTCAGGTCAATGACTTTTGCGCAACTGTCAAATTTCTGAGCTCACTGGAGAAACTGTGTACAGTCTCAGCACACAGATCAAATGCATTCAAAAACAGATAGCTTTCTGGCTTATATGGATCGGGTTAGATATTAGAAATATTAAGGTTTGCAAAGTTATTGATTTTGTTTGCTCCAGTCACATGTAAATCAGGTTTTTGTTTTTTTTTTCTTTCTAGACTTGTACACATCCATGACCATTAATATATCTGCCACTTGTCTGATTTTTTCTTATACCACAAAGTATACCATTCCTTATTAGAGTGTATTGTTACACTTCTCGTGCATTGGGGCTTTACAGTTAATTTAATTTCTGATACAGAAATCGAAGACAGAAAGTGGTTTGAAAACAAAACAAAATGCTGTAGTTTCACTGTTCACTTAGTTTTTCCTTATGACCACTCCCACAAAATGACATCAGCATAGACACTGCAAGTGATTTACATAAAACAGCAACACATAGGAAATAAAAAGTACCAAACATCTTTAGAGGAACATCTACTTACTTACATTATGATATCGATAATGCAGCATTACATGTGTTAATTTTCAATGTAGGGTGTGCCACCTGTGAAGCATAGTTAACAAATTCTCTTAGTAAGAAGTAAGACTCCCGTATTGCTGCACTTAGTATGGAAATAGCTTATACACTAATGTAAGCAGCAAGGCACTGTGGGTTTAGTCTTTCATGATGCCATGTCAGGAGTTTTCAGTTCTAAGAAAATTTTCCATTGGCAGTACTTATCAACAAAATTCATTGCAAAAGTAATGTATTTTTTGAATCAAACACTGTAAAATTTGATATGGTACTTCGTAAGAAGATTGGTTATTTACAGTTACTATGGAAAGTATGATAATATGGTTTAATGAATCTTGCAACTGTCCACATTCGGACATTAGTTAGATTATGTATCTCAGTAAAATAAGTATCTACCTGCATCATCCTGTGTCCTAGTAATGAACAAATGAAGAATAAATTGCAAGTTATTTCTAAACTCACAATAACTTCTCTCTCACTCATGCTGTTTTATCTTTCTACTTTTCAAAAAATATAAAACAAAAATAATTATTTGAAGGCTTCTTGTCCAGCAGCATGTTAAAATGTCTCACAATGTACCTTTCCAGACTTCACCTTTATTCCATTCACAATGAAGAATAAATCAAAAGTTTGTTTCCAATCCTTTCAGTTTTTTACTAAATTGCCTTATAGCGAGAAAATTCCTGGTGGATACAGTTGAATAATTTCTCTAATGAGAATTACTTTATAGTACTTCCAGACACATACATTCTTGAAACACACATGTAGTTCTCTAATTCTGCAGATATATTCCTTCATTTTGTCACAATTTAACATCCATATGTTTCAGCTTCTTATTGGTCTTAAATGAGATAGCTTCTAGAAGGAGTATGCACCACATAATATGCAACTCCCTGAAGGAAAATATCAGCATATTTGTACAACAGCTGCCTTGGGGGAGTGACAAGCAATGACAATGTGTCCTGTCTGTTGCCAATTCATTGACATAGCTAGTGAGAACCTGCTTAGCTGGCTTGGCATTTGGTTGAGAAAGAAGAGGACACAAAATCTGTCTGAATAGTGTCTTTTATTGTGGGGTATTGTGGGGTGAAGTGTAGAATGCTCTGATTCCGATCTTGACATTTTTGTCATTTTGCTTGGGAGTAAAGGGTAAGCAAATGCTGCTCATTAATTAGAAAATGGAGGAATGATAGTGGTGTGGCAAAGTCAACATTGCTGCATTTGATATGCATAGTTATGTTCATTTCTGAAGTGGAGAAAACTGGAGGTCAGTGTCTGAATGTGACCTAGGAATGTGTCCACTGTCTCCAAGTAAAAATTGGCTATAGAAGGTATTTTAGTGCTAAACCTGTCTGAGTGGTGATACACTGCCAAATAAAAACACGGGGGGGGGGGTGGACACTAGGTTTGAAGTAAATCCCTGAAAAAACAGTAAGTAGGTATTGGGTAAAGGGCAAACAATGAACCACAAAGAGCATGTGGACATAGAAAACATATTTCAAAATTCAAGGCAACTATTTCATGTACAATAGTACAGTGGCTTCCCCTTTTGCCCTTGATCAATAAAATACTAAAAACCACTTGCCACTCCTGTTAGAGTGTTAGAATAATGGGTCTTACGTTAACTTGCATTTTACAAAGGATACAAAGTCTGAAACTCAAATGTCTGTCATTTTTTAGTGAATTCAGTGCTCAATGACTTGCCAGATAACCACAAATTTTATGAGGAACAGACCAAAATATGAGGCATAAATGTGGGCATTTTACAAAAATCTGGACAGTTCAGAGGTATGCCCCAAATTGCTAACACTGGCCCTGGTGTACAGTGATTATGATGCATACATTATTGAAATTTTATATATTTATATATATATATATATATATATATATATATACATACATATATATATATATATATATATATATATATATATATATATATATGTGTGTGTGTGTGTGTGTGTGTGTATATGTGTGTGTGTGTGTGTATATATATATATATATATATATATATATATATATATATATATATGTATATACACATATATTTGGGGTTTTTTTCCTTGTTCAGTTTCAGACTAGAATTTTCCTTCAAACACTGTATATTTCTAGGTATTTTAGCAAGGTAACATTTCTAAAGCATCACTGTTCAAAGTATAGTTTTCCTTCTATGTTACTGCCTGCTGCATAAGGTGCATTCAGCAGGCTACCATCAAGTAGCTCCTGAATTAAAGGGACTCTAAGCAGGAAAGTAAAGGAACCACAAAGTGTTGAGATCTAACTATAGCATACAGTGTGGTATCAGTGTATACAACATATACACAAGGTTGCACAGGGACAGGCACAAGGCATGTTTTAAGTTTTATTAGGGACAATCCCTGTAATTGTCTGTGGATAGCGGCTATAGCAAGTTATCTGATGGATTAGAGAGCAAACAGAATGTTCAAAAACCCTAAAATAGCTGTTTATTTTAAGCATACCTGGAGCAGAATATGAATCACTATGTGTTTAATAATTACAATTTCATGGTGTGAAAGGCATATTTCTATGCATGTTGCCACATATTACATTTCATTATCATCTTCACCAGCCCCCTTGTTCCCATTTCCTACATGGGGTCAGGGTATCTTGTTAACTGTCACCAACTCTCTCGATTCAGAGCCACACTTCTGCCTTCTTCGACACTCATGCCTAACTGTTACAGATCTTCTCTCACACAATCCATCCACCTCTTTGCTGGATGCCCTCATTTCCTCTTACCTTCTTCCTGTCTGTCCCAAATCTCCTTCACCAGTTTGTCTTCTGCTTTTCTGCACGTGTGCCTGAACCAATGCAATCTGTTATTTTTGATCTTTTCTGCAATTGGAGCTATTTTGGTTTTTGCTCTTATGTCCTCATTTCTACATTTGCCCCACAGTGCTCATCCTACCACCTATCTCAGGTACATTTCCATCACCTCTAGCTTCCTCATTTTCTCTGCCTTTACTGCCCCAGGCTTCTGTACCGTACAGTAGTACTGGTCACATCACTGTTTTGTACACCTTACTTTTCAGTTTCTTTGGCATTCTTCTATCATACACCACCCATCTATGCCAGTTGGCTATAGCTCCTCTGATTCTAGCTTTGACCTCTTTATTCAGACTTCCCGTCTCCTCAACTACCCCACCCAGATACTTGAAGCTGTTAACTTGTTCCATTATCTTCCCTTCTATCTCTATTCTCAGCTCCTTCTGATTTCTCCAGTTTACTGCCATTATCACTGTCTTATTTGTACTTAGCAGTTAGCATAATCATTAAGGTTTTCACCCCCCCCCCCCCATCCATAAGGTACAAAATTCAATCCTGACTTCTGGCCAGTGCCTGTTTGGAGTTTGCATGTTCTCTCTGTGAGGTTCCTTCCACCTCCTTAAAACATGCTGACTGTTCCCATCTTAAACTCACCAATGAATGGAGCTGTGGGCAGCAGCACAGACTATGTGGTGCACTACAGGGGGAAGAGTTGTATAGACCAACTAATTTGGGCATCTACTGTGCTGTGCAGTATCCTCAAGACAGGAGAACATGGATCACAGACTGTGTGCCATGGCAGGGCTAGTCACTCGACAGTGTAAAATATGGCTCTAGGCCATTTGATCACATTGTATTACATTTATTGTTATTAAAAACTGAACTGCTGTACAGAAACAAGGAAAAAAATAATAACATCCATCCATTTTATTCAGTTCAGGGTCACAGGGGTCTGAAGCTAATTTTTTCAAGTAGCAGTCACAATACAGGAATCACTCCCAAGTGGAATGCCACTAACTTTACTTCAATTTTAAGTATATGTTTTCTTATCTGGGTTGAGGCCCATTTTCAATGTAGCCTAAGGAGCACTGTCTGATCAAGTGACCTGCTGAGAGTTACACTAAAGACAAACAGGCAGTGAATGAATCTGCAGGATAAAGCTCACTAACTTGAAGACTTAATTCTCTGCACTAATCTGCTAGTTAATAATAACATACAAACTCGCACACCCACACTCATATCTATGGCCATTTTAGCACCACCGGTCTATCTCCCAGCATACCTTTGGAAAGTGAAAGGAAACCAGAAACCTTAATAAAAACCCATGTGAACACAAGGAGGGCAAGCAAACTCATCATGAAATATAACCCCAGCTGAGAATCAACCCAAGGAACCAGGTGTTATAAGCAAGCAAGACTAACTGCTCCATTGCTGTAGTAAGTTAATGTTGCAATCAGTTCTTTACAAGAACCAAACGGTTACTTTGACTGATTGCGGTAACTTCCCTGATTCATGCACTATAAAATAAAAAGAAAGCTTGAGCTATTAACCTTTTTTAACATCTCTGCAGCAGGTATGTAGTATTTGTTCTGGAAAATCATACTGTAGACAGAGAACGACTGTGCTATCTATTATTCAACCACTTCTTCTGGATCGTTTATATGTTTACATGTGCAAATGTATGTGTGTATGTCTATAAGTATGTATGTGTGTATGTATGTATGTATCTATCTATTTATTCAGCTGTAACTGTGTATGTTATCTGGCTCAAGAGATTGTTTCCAACCATGACCTGGGCACAAGGCAACCTGCAATCAGTCAAAGTAACCATTTGGTTCTTGTAAAGAATTGATTGCAACAACTTACTACAGCAATGGAGCAAAAAAAAAAAAAAAAAATTTTTTTAATCAATTTTTTCTATATTTTTATTTGGTTTCAATGTTTTTATGTTACAATTACTACTGTTTATATTTGTTTCTGTAAATCCTCTATTAATCTTTTAATTTTTTTTAATGTTTGTCTGGAGCTTTTCTCCCCGGGCCTCTACTGAAAATGGACATGTATCCAGTTAGACTAGCCCGGTCAACAAATGTAAAATAAATAAAAAATAAAATAAAAATATGGCATATACAGAATTATAGACAGAATACATGCTGAGCAATAGAAACAAAACTACATTAAATATTTATCAGTTATATATGGAATACAAGTTGAGCATAAAAAGGCAAAAGTACAGTTAAAGAAGTTTGCATAACTAAGCAAAATTATTTTTAATGCTTTTACACATTTTTGAAGCTTCAAGGGTTTTGGTGCTGAAAATGTAAAAAAAAATGCAAAAATAAGCAGCAGGTGAGAGGTTGAGGTGGTAAGCTTCAACAATGTATAAACAGTATTAAGACTGGCTTGATATCAGTCCCACTATCTTTTGGTGAAAATGTATTTATTTATTTAACATTTGTTAACAGGGAAAATCTGACTAGGACAGGGCCTATTTCAGCAGAGGCCCAGGGAGAAATGTTCCAGATGCATGTCTTTGGAATGTGGGAGGAAACCAGAGTACCCAGAGGAAACCCATGTAGATGCAGGGAGAACATGCAGACTCCGCATAGAAGGCATCATAGCCGAGAATCGATCCGGACAATCTCTTGCTGTGAGGCAAGAACATTAACCACTGCACCACTTGTCAACAACTTAACAATTGTCAAAGATCTTAACAAATCATTGTTTTCATAGCAGGGAAGGATAGAAGACCCACATGCTATAAAATGAAAATAATGTTAATTACTGGCAGTAACATTATAAGCATATATATTGATTATTAAAAAACTAAACCGAGTACCAAGTATCCAGCTACAAGCTATGTGGAATTCCTAGGGAAGAGGAGAACAGAAAAAAACCCACTGAAGGCACACATAAGTGACTGAAATCTAATTATTATGATAGAAAATGTCCTTCAAGGTATAACTCATATCTTTATTACTAAAGATGTGGACTTCTGCATTGGAATATATATTTTATTTGTCATGGAGGTGAATGGTGGTCTTACGCTAGTTAAAGAAGCAACTGAGAAGTAAAACCAAGGAGCATGTACCCCATACTAATGCTGAAAGGACAGTACATGGGTAAAGGAGGAGGTTAAACAAGCAGAAAGGTCTGAGCCAGTTTTTTTGCTACACATTTCCTGGAATAAGATCCAGAAATATTTATTACCCCATGCCACAGCAGTCAGACTAATAGTTCTAGCCATTGTTTCAAATTAAAAATAAATGGTTTAAGTTAGCAGCTACCTGGGTATACATAAAACGGTATATGAAGGTCTTTATCTTTCATAGAAACCCTAGTTTCTTTCTACTCAAGTATTCTTGACTCATGTCAGAAGTTTATCCTGAATTGTCAGAATATAATTGCCTTATTCAAAGTCATATAAAAGTATAATAGTATCTCAGTTCGTTTTCAGATTAACACATACTACTAAATGGTAATTTGACAACAAGACATATACACCTCAAAGTGCTCCTGAAAATTTAAGATTATTAATTATTTAGTTTCAATTGCTGGAAAGTACGTTTTTTTTTTTTACTGAATGTTGCTTAGGAAGACATATCAACATCAGAGATGCAGCCAAAATGTTGTTTTGTACTCTGGTATCATATGCTCACCCGCACTACCCACCTAATTTTCAAAAAATGTATATAGTGGTCTAAATGGAACCACCATGCAACCTAAACAGATACTTTTCATTTTCATCTGCTACCCACTGCAATCACAAGAAAGGTAGTATTTAGAAAATAATCCTGTTTCCAAACATGCTGTATTAAGACCTTTGCTAGGAATGTTATTTTGGATTGTGAATGTCATAGACTTTATTTGCCATAACATTTTTGAAATACTCAGAATAATATTTTATTTAGTTACTACATTTAGTATGCCTGACTATGCCTTTGTGTAACATCATTTAGAGATTTTTTTGCTGACTTCCTTTGTATCTCTATATCTTTATCTCTATATCTCTATCGTAAAGCTTTGTGCCTGTACATAACTTTAGGTCATATTATTAGCTAGAATGAAGTTTAGAATACCTCAGTCTACTTTCTGTGGATTTCATTAACTTATTCAGCAGGTACAGCAACATCTAATTTTATCCAATAAATAAAGTGAGCTTTTTAGGAGAGGCATTGCAGCTTTATTTCTATGACATAAGCCCTTGAAGAATGTTTTGTGAAGTTCATGACAGGGTGATTGTGGTATTCTCCATTTTAACAGGTTTAAAACAAGCTAATGTGAGTTGCACAATTCTTAATAAGTTAAGATGTGAATTATTTCATTATAAGACAGACTCTTCTGTACGTCCACCAAACAATTTCACTAATTATTTTACCACTATACTGTGTTATACTGTACCTAGTATGTTTTATCATGAAGAAGACTGCCAATTAACTTTATCTTTTCCCCCACATAGCATCCCTTCTCTAGAATCTGAAAGACAAGTGAAAAGACGATCACTGCTTTGTCTTGCCGAATGATATTAACCCCACGACTGCTACCTATTATGGCTTGCTGAACATGAATTCATGATGCAGTTCAGCTGGTATTTCTACTTGCATTTAATACCTTAGGCCTGTTGAAGTAGGAGTGAACCACACATTTCAATACAACTTTCCTTGGTGATTTACTGATGGGTAACAGCTGTCACATTTGAGAAATCTGTTCCTTTTATCCTCTTAGGTTGGAGGACAAATGCATCAGCTGTGTTTTGTTACAGCATTACAAAGAAAGGAGAAAGTGTCTACCCTCCTGGTAGCATAAATCAGTGCTCAATCTTCGCTTGGTTCTCTTAAGTATACCAGCACATTTTAAAATATATACTGAATGCACATGGTTCTGGAATATTCCCACTATTTATTTGAAATATGTACAGTTGATACCAATGTAACTGTAAAATTATTCATAACTGAAGTAATTAATGTCTGATGCTAGTCTACAGAATGTTTTGAAATTTTCTGTAACAGCATGGGTCAGAAAGGCTAAAGCTATATAGCTATTTTTTGTTAATTAGTATGCGGTACTACTCTGTGGATTTTAATTTATTGATTTTATTGTTCATGATATTGGGAAGGGAACTGCAGTAAATTAAAATCTGTTGTTCTGTTTATGGATATTTCTATAATGAAATTAAAACTGTGAAATACTTTTGGCTCGTATGACAGAAAAAAAAACATAAAACTGAGCTAACATCTGAAAAACTTAGGGTACTTGAGAGAAACACAAACAGCAGACTTGCTTTCCTGGGTTTGTTTATGCTAGCTTATGGCTGCTGCTGTAAACTTTTTCTTTATTTCTTTATATATTTATTTATATCTGTTCTTTTGTTATTGCTAAATGGCATCTGGTGTATTTTTTATATTTCTTGTTTCCAACAATTATTCTCAGAATGATTGGACTGACACACGACTATATGTAAAAAGTTGCTGGTAATGCTCTCTCTCTCTCTCTCTCTCTCTCTCTCTAAAGCATTCATCCTCAGTCTAAACTGATAAATATGTTTATCTTAGCCTAAGTTGTTGGTGGTAGAGGGCTAAGAACCCCTGGGAGCAGATGATGGTCAGCTATAGGTTCATGGGTGTGTACTAGTCTAACAACTGCTGGGGCTTTCTTAAGTCAGACTATGAAGGATTTATAACATGTAGGCTCCAACAAACATTTTCTACATGGGTACTGAATTGAGTTCCATAAGAAAAAAGTAAAAATCTGTGTATTCAGCAACAATAATATTATAAGCCATTACCAAACCAGCAACCACACAGAATGCAGTATCAGAAATCCAGATGGAGTCTATAAAGGCAACACCATTTAGGAAGAATAGGAATGTAACATTACATTTCTCAGAAAGTGGGTGATACAACAAAAATACTAAAAAGACTGCCCACACAAATATTCAGCAGTGAATTGTGAACATATGGGGCTAGAGTACACTGACAGAATGATGCCTGAGTGACTCATATTTTAAGCAGCCTTCACATATCATTTGACATAGAACATAATCATGCAAAAGTCTAAGGCTGTCAGATTGGCAGGCAGTAGCACAACAGAGCTAATCTGGTATCTGAATACCTTGCGGGAAAAATTAGATGCTAAGTGACTCATACCAGTGTAAATAGCTGGCAGTGCCTCAACTATCAGGCCAAGGATAGACATAACATCAAGAACACAGTCAGCTCTCTGGAGGGCATAGTGTTGCCCCACAGCCACATCTTCAGGTTAACTTGGAGAGAATGCAGAGGGTCACTTCTCTCAGTCAGGGATCACAGAGGACAGTAGTGGTACCACAACATTTGCCAAGATTTCGGGCTGGTTTTACCACAGTAAACTTTGGATGATTGATTGGGATGGAGCAGGGGAACTTCCCACCAACTATACCTCCCCCCCAATATTCTTATGTTGTTTTTACACTCATTGAATCCTTTGTGGAGGCACAGTTGTCATTTGTTTGTGTAAAGTTCTTAGCTGCATAATGGCAATTAAAACTTTCCTTTTTTCTTTTATTTATTCATTTATTTATTTATTCATAAACTGAGATCAATAAATGCTTACAATTTTCAAATGGAAGCACCCCCATTTGCACATTTAGAAATACAATATTGTAATTTCACATATTTTTTTAAATCAAGAAAAAATCTCAACTATATTTTTAAATAAGTCAACTACCTAATCTTCTTTCGGCTTTTCCCAGTTAGGGGTTGTCACAGCGGATCACCTGTCCACCCATGATTGGCAGTGGAGTTTTATAGTGTCAAATTGCCAGCCTGGCGCCCAACCGTCCAAGGAAGGCACACACATGCACGCACTCATGCCTAGGGCCAATTTAGAGTATCCAATCCACCTACAGCATGTCTTTGGGATATGGGAGGAAACCAGAGCACCCAGAGGAAACCCGCGCAACCACGGGGAGGACATGCAGACTCCGCACAGAAGCTGAGGATCGAACCGGAGAACATCTTGCTGTGAGGTGGCAACGCTAACCGCTGCACCACTGTGGCCTCCCAAATAAGTCAGCTACCTAATAATTAGTTAATATTTCCAGTGGCCAGATAACGCTATAGCTAGTATACCTAGTCTATCCATTATACAAAGATTACACATTTAAAAAAAGAAGTAAAATAGATGTTTCCAAGATTTCAAGCCTCTACAAGCATCACTGAATCTGTGTACAAATAAATGTAAGCAATGTTTAATTTTTATATGTTGTAGACAAATTCAGAGTAAGCCGGTAACAAGTTATTGGTATATTTATTCCGGACATAAAACAATAAGCACAGGGACTTCTAAAGATGTCTTCCCTGGTCAGACAATGTTCCTATCATCTGCTCATTCCAACTATTTATCATAGCTGCTACCACAGAATGTATTGATGTTCCCAATGAGATAATACAATAGTGGACACCCTACACTAAAGGATTTACGCACTTTCTAATGGCAAATGATATACCTGAAAAGAAAAAGGTGTCTACTTTTGAGTGTGATGGTTTGTAAAACATGTGTCTTGCTATGTAGCCTGAGTACATGAAAGAAGCCAAGTAACAAGCCCCCTGTTCATAATATAACTGTTCTGCAGCAATACGTTTCTCCTAAATCACTTGTAATAGCAGACATGTTTTGCCTTAATAAACTTAGTGAGGAAGAAGAAGAATTACCTGTGCAATATGTGTCTTTACTTACAAAACTACCAGAGTACTGCTACTTCAGCACTTACTTGGAAGATGCATTTTTTAAAACAAGAATTGGCACATATTCTCCAAATACACTGACTATATTTTATTACAGTCAATAAATCTGCTCAAATGTACTAGAAATCTTTTCCAAACAGTGGGAAGAATGTAAGGCTTTGATATCAGTGATGAATACATTCTCCAGTACTAGACCTCTGTGTGTAACAAGCAAAATATGCCAGAGTGTTGCTGTTCGGCACTAGTATCAGCGATTGCCTACATGTAGATTAAAGAATAAAGTTATACAGAAAAAGCTATCACATGAAGCCACAGTGACTACAGAAAGTTCTAGTAATTATCATTTCACTGAAGAGAAGCTCAGCAACTTAGTAGTTCTACAAAGGTAAATTATGTTTCTGCTTCTGTATATACACTAGTGAATAAATGCAAAGGTTGAGGGAAAACAAATCACAATAAAACTGATTGCTGGTACAAGCATGAAAATAATAATTCTGGAAAAAATGGTTGCACTCTCAGTATATCTGTAAATGGAAAAAGAAAGATGTGAGTGCAGAAAGGCGGCAGAATTCAGACCAGAAGAAAGACTATTCAAAAGGCAGACACATACATTGTGTAAAAATGACTGAGATGACTAATGCTGATACCAGTGCAGAGACTGAGTCTGCACTGCATATGCTGATACCAGTGCAGTGACTGAGTCTGCACTGCATACACTTTCACAAAAAGAGGTAATATCACATCCAAGAGTAAAGCTAGAAACTGAGAAGATTACAGTGGAAATGGAATTTGAAACTGTGTAGTTGTTTCTTGAATAGAGACATACAGTACAATGCTGAAATATCTGCCTCAGAGGCCTTCTAATATTATGTTTAAACAAGAGTACACTGGAGGAGAAATTTCCCCAGAAGTTGTGCATTTGTAAGTGAAACTGCGTTAAAAAGCTGCTAAACTTCCTCAGTATGTAGTCAGGCATGATTATCCCCTACTTTTTGGTAGAAGCTGGTTAATGAAAATCAAGCTGAGCTGACAAAGAAAAAGAAATTAAAAATATTCACCTTTGCTTACTTGATTCCATGTGACAAAAGTATGCAGCAGTCTTCTCCAAAGAGCAAAGGAGCTTAGAATCCTGAAGGGAAGTGACTTGAGGCAAGCATGTCTCTAAAACCTGAATCAAAGGAAAGTTTTGCTAACTATGCTAGTTCTCTGACTAAAAGCTGGAGCTACACTAACTAATTTCAGTGAATCTGGATTGCTGGTCATTAGTACAATTTTGTGACTGGGTCCTTCCAATACTACCAAGGGTGTGTTAGTGAGAATCAAGGGTAATTTTAAAGTTGAACTTTAACCCTGTCCTTTGCACAGAGCACTACCTACTACCATGCATTGAATACCTTTCAGCATCACTGTCACAAAGTCAACAATTCAGTAAACTGGACATCACTCACAAATAAACTTTGAAGAAAACTCAGAAAAAAACACTGTAAAAGTACCACACAAAAAAGGGTCTTATTGCTACAGTCATTTACCTTTTGGAATGATCACCACACTTACCATATTCTAAAGAATTAAGGGACAGATAAAGTGTAGCCTTCCCAATCTACAGTGTTATGTAAATGATATACTTGGAATTGTGACAGGGAGTAATAACAACGACCGGAGGCAGTCCTTAGTTATCTGAAAGAATTCAGACTGCATGTTCCAAAATAAAATGTGTTTTTTTTTTCAGGGACCCATTTGAATACCTGGGTCACATCACTTGAAGTGATAACTTTTGCACAAGTCAGCAAACAAGATAAGAGCAATCAGTGCGGTAACAGCTCAAACCAATGTCACACAAGGGAGATCATTCCTTGATCTGATTAGCTAATGCAGTAATTTTTTACCTAGTTTGTCAACTATCCTGATTACTATAAATATTCTCCTGTGTAAGGACAGATAATGGTGTCAGTCACGAGTGTGGGAATCAGCACTTCAAAAAGCAAAGAAATTGGGTCAGCTCCATTGGCATAGAGGGCTAAAGCCTAGACATGATTAGTAGCTCAGGTGTCTGCTGGAGCTGATGTAGGAGGATGGACATGCCTGTCCTGGTAGGGAAGGGGTTGGACTTTGACCACCCAATGTCACAATCCCTCAGAGGAAAGGTGGCAATGTAAAAGACAGCCCAGGAGTGTTCTGCCACTAAGCTGCTTCAGACTCAGAGATAACTTTTTTTTTCAGGATGAATCACTCATTCATTTTAGAAACAATATAATTTTGAGCAACATGATCTCTTTTTTGCAGGCTGGGAGAAAATCTCAACTTACTGCTAGAGCTACCTGCTTTTATTTAGTTTTGTTTCTGTATCTTTCTGAGAAACAGCTGATATTACAAGGATTTTGACACTAAATTTAGATAAGGTCAAAGGCCTCTTAGCACCCAAAATTTGTTAGGCAAATATGGACATAGCCTCTAGGTTTAAAGTCAGTTTATTCTTCAAGTTATTTTCAAGGTTCAGCTTTTTATCATACATGTGTAATAAGTATCCTTCTTGGTAACTTCTCATACTCTGAGCAGTACCTGCATCCATTTTCATCATGCTTAAAATCATTTAATGAAACGCATGCACTTGCTAATGCATGCTAATATATACATTTATATATCTGTTTCCAAAGACATGCAGTAGGTGGATCGAACACTCTAAATTGGCCATGGGTGAGAGTGTGTGTGCGAGTGAGTGGTACAAATGAACTACCGCAGCAGGGCTAGCCACCTGGCAGTGTAAACCTTAGCTAAAGATGATTGTCACTGCTGAAGTGACACCCTGACCCCATGTGCAAAATGGGAAAAGGGGTTGAGGATGGATGGATGGATATGTATTTGTTTTGAATACATCACTGTTTCTCATTCGTAGAAATATATATATATATATATATATATATATATATATATATATATATATATAACTTAAAGAACTGGGACAAAAACTGAAAATAGTGGTTGGTGTTCTTGATCTTATAGTTGTTTTCATCACAAGTGCACAGGCATTTGTATACACACAAGAGAAGGCATTGTAGTCATGGCTCACCTGCCACTACTCGGACCAACTATATATGCCCTCATTGCCAGAATGCTGATGAGGGCACAACCACCTTCGTGGCTGCCTGTATTATGGCCCCACCAGACAGCTTGCACTTTTCTGCTGTAGTTACCCAGCATAGGAGAATGAATGAATGTGCTCAAAATTGATTTGGGAAGCTTGATGGCTGATAGATATGTGGGCAAAAGAACTTGAAATAAAAAAGCAAAGGAATAACTGGTGACAAAAGAAAGTACTGACCTAATACAATCCTCAGTATAGCACTGGGCTAGAACATGACACATCACCATATCATCCTGACAACAGAATTTTTTTAAGTGCTGCCCAAAAGAGAAGCAAGACCAATACCATTTGCATCAGGAGCACTCAGCAAGGCTGAAAAGAGCTATGTTTGAATTAAACAAGAACCTTTGAGACCAAAATATGTACTATACAAGCGATACCTTTATGGATGGGAGTTCACACTTCTTATGAATCACTGTTCCATTAAAACCATCTTTAGCTCACAAAAGGTGTTCCTTCTGTGGCAGTGGCTAAATTGCAGTGTTGGGCATTTCTGCCCAGAATTCAATGACTGACTACAAAAAGGTGTTCATAGGTTCATAGGTAGTAGTAGTAGTAGGTACTAGGCTATTGACCCTAGGGCATAATTAAGCCTAGCCATAAATTTTGTGCTATAGCACTCACTCCCAGGTGGTTTAGCTACCTGCACCCCTGTCGTGCAGGGCCACAGAAGTGATTCCAGGGGTTAATTTCCTGTTTCCCATCCACTCATCAAGATTTCTCTTGAAGAGTGCCAATGTGGAGCTCTGCCTCGCATATATGGGGACCCTGTTCCAGAGTAAGGGGAGTCTCTGGGACACAAATCCAACATGTCCTGTTTATTGATGATGTCAGGTTTATGTCCCTTGAGTGTGTAGCTCTGGTGGATTGGGTTTTCCTTAGGTAGAGCATTTCTAGCAAATCGGGGTTTGACATAGCCTTGTATGTCAGGCAGAGATCACCTCTGAGTAGCCGGTATGCGACCAAGTACAGTCTGAGTGCTTTTAGCCTTATGGCATAGGGCATCTGCTTAAGGCCCTTTATCCTCTTTGTGAGGTATTTTTGAGGCCTCTCCAGCTGCTGCCGATGTCTTGCTAGGTACATCCCGAATGGGGTATTATATTCAATAATGGGTTTAATTAGTGATGAGTAAAGGGGGACTATAACTTCCTTATTCCTAGATGCAAACCCCTTTGTGATAAGGTGGGCCATGTAGAAGGATTTTCTAACCACTTTAGCAATGTGGTTGTCCAAAGTGAGGTTATTGTCTAGCTGAGTCCCTAGGTCTCTTATCACACTCTCTGTGATAAGTGGACTGACACCTATGTTGTAGTTCATAGGTACTTTGTTTTTCCCAAAGGGGATAACAATACATTTTTTAACATTTAGTTTGAGGCCATAGTTTTGGCACCATGTATCTGTAAGACCCTTTTGAAGGATGTCTACATCATTTGGATTCTCTATTATGGCTCCCAGTTTGCAGTCATCTGCGAACTTTGTTAGCCATAGTCCCTCTGTGTTTGCTTGTACCTCTGAGAAGTAGAAACCAAACAGGAGGGGTCCCAAGACTGAGCCCTGTGGTACACCACTAGTCACAGGTTTGGAGTATGATCTAGCATTTCCTATTCTCACTGAATGGTTTCCTACTCTCACTTGCAAATGCAAATGGGCTTTCAGGGCAACCTCTCAAAATCCAACATAAAGATGAAATAAACACTGTGAATATTTCTACATTAAACAAATTAAGGTATACCAGTCAGTTCAGTTCATCAAAGGCCACTGGATCCTATGCTGTCTGATGTTCTGCATCTAATGACATTAGGCTGTATAGATGCACAGGCATGCAGCAAAAAGGAAAATGCCTTTCTTCAACACAGCCACCAAATTTAAATTTAATGTGGGGTATGAAAGTATCTGTTCCTCCCAAGCTATACTACAATGTTCTTCAAGAGCTGTATTCACATCAACAAAATGCAGTGTAGGTGAAGTCTGTGACCAACAGCTTTGTTAACTGTTATGCTTGCATGCCTTGAACTGACAGTCATACTAAGCATCAGGCAAAAAACTCTCAAACATACCAACTTGATAATTCCTATTTACAGTCTGCCTAATCCATAGATCTCACTAGGTGGGTCTCTACAAAGAATTTGTGTTGATTCCACAGAACCATTTGAAAGGCACACATATGTGGTACTGATAAAAAAGTGCAACCAATGAATTCCATTACAGAAAAGAGTACTCCAGAGTTGAGAAACTTGTTAAACTATTATGGAATACCTCAAGTCCTTCTTAGTAATAATGGGCCATTTAGAAAAAGAGTCTATTATGGAATACCTCAAGTCCTTCTTAGTGATAATGGGCCATTTAGAAAAAGAGTCCCTGGCAATTTTCCTTTCTTAAGAGTACATTATGGTTCCATCTGGATTTATTAAAGCTAAAATGTGGTATGTACTATGTACCAAAACCAAGATTTGAAACTTTTTCTGCAGGGATGCATGATCAAAAAGCATACATTTTACACTTTGTGATGCTGTTCTTACTCAGGATTACCAAAGGGGACAGAAACTGACACCAAGAATAGCTACTTCACAAAATGGACCAGCTTCATTCATGGCAAATGTGACATCCCCACTCTGGGCTAGTAATCAAGGAGCCTGAATCCTGAGCACTGGCACTGGAGAGAGATGTTCACTTGGAACAAAAATGGATACACTCAGTATTTCCAGATGCAGCTCTCTATGTCAAGCACAATTTCCCTTAAGAGCAGACAGGGAACACACTCACTCAGGGGTCTGGGATTCCCCCTCTGTCCAGATCCCCAATAAGACTTCCCACTGGCACAGTTGCAGGGTTGAGTCTTCAGTCGAGTGTCCAAGCCAAGCCCTCCAGCACAAACTCTGTGAAACCAGTGCTTTGTATCCCTGCTCCAAGTAGCTGACACACACACACACACACACACACACACACACACACACACCTGGGAAAGGCTGGCACAGATTTACTAGCTATGCCCCCTTATGCCCGGACTATAATGTAGTTATACTGCCATAAGACACTCCATAGCCAGCTACTGTAAGGCTCTTACAAGGCTACCCAACTATAATGAGTGAAATTAATATTAATACAAAAGATAGTGTTTGGCCATTGCAGTAAGGCTTCTAGGAGTGGCCACAGTGTCACCAAATAGATACAAGTCCTCTCAAAGTTTAAAATGCTCTCTAAAGGACCAGCCAAAATGAAAATTTTAAATATATTTAATGATAAATAATAAAAAAATGAAAATACTAAATATCTATTTACAATAAACAACAGAGTTTCAATCACAGGAAATATTAAAATAACACAGATGAATAGATTCACACGGGTAAAGAAAAACAGTACTTAACTATTCTCACTATATTTTCTTGACTGATATAAACAATTATTATTCCCTGGTTACTTACTAGAGTAAGGCAAGATGAAGTAGGTGAGGGATCCTTCTTTGTCAGGTTACAAAAACAGAGTGTGCTAAGACTTCAGTCTTACCTAATATTAAACATTATTTTTAGTGATGGATTACAGAATGACATCACATTCATCTGGTCATCTGACTTCTGGTTCCCATGCTTCCCCCCTTATCTAAAATCTGTCAGGATTTAGCACATATGTGTCAATAATACATACACACAGTGCCTTGCTAAGTTCAGTAACAATTAGTTCACCCCAGTGACAATGCAGGAAGCTTCCTAGTACAGACCTTTTATCTCTGGCTGCATT
Source organism: Protopterus annectens (assembly GCF_019279795.1). Lineage (NCBI taxonomy): Eukaryota > Metazoa > Chordata > Ceratodontiformes > Protopteridae > Protopterus > Protopterus annectens. The sequence goes on from NC_056738.1 coordinate 202,121,368, forward strand.
TAGAACTGTAAATTACAATCTTTATGACCTAAGCCAGGTAATTTAACTTCAAACTATTTTCAAAGTTTGAAATTGACCTCTTCTCTTCCAGTATCCTCTGTTAAAACATATACATTTAAACAGTTATAATAATGCATGTATATTTCTTTTTCTGTCAAGCAGTGCACACTGTTGGTACATTTTAACACAAGCAGCTTTACAAATACATTTTTCAACACAAGCATCTGTACAAATCAGTTTGATATATGAATGACACATAATTCTTTACAAAATTCCAGCTAGCTGTGCTGGTATATGTTACAAATCCACTGCCCTTCTTCTCAAGGCATAGCTGGCAATACCTCACATTGTCACAGCAAATATTACTGCAGCAATGATCTGTAGATGCCACTCAGATCAACTGTTACCTCAACATGGAAAAATAGATCTGCAAAGATTCCTGAAAGAAGTAATGCCATCATGTGTCTTTCCCATGGTGCCAACTACTATTTAAGAGAATGAGGCTACAGCTATGTCTGTTTTGCCTGAAGTGGACCAGCAAGACACTGCAGATTCTGTCCTAGAAATGCTCCCTTCTACAATGACAGCAGATCATCTGCTGCTTCACCAGAAATTGAGAAATGCAGGCTATATCCACTTCCTATGCCTGAATCTTAAAAAACATATGAACTTGTAAGATGACTGGTAAAGACTTTGGAGGCAAAACTAGGGTGGTTGGATGCCTAACCAAGAGTGTGTAACTGCAATTGTATTTCTTGTTTGAGTTTTACATGTCTAATTACAGGGGTATTGAACTTCTTGTATAACTTTTTTTATTTTTAAGTTTTGGATTTTATTGCTCTAAATGATTACATGGACAGGTTTTAGTTTTAGTTACAGTTTTGTCTTATTGCTTTAAGTGCAACAAGCATCCTGAATGTTTAATCTCAGTCACTTGTATATTGTACTTTAGTGAGTGGTCCATGCTATCATACCCTCTGAACATTTACAGGTGGAGCAGTTTCAGAGCATGAAAACTGGTACCTTAAGATTGTGACTTGTGTATACAATTTAGTGTATTTTGGGTGGTTAGGTCCCTGCCTGTATATTGCATAAACACTAAGGTAGACCTTATAAGAAAGGTTACACCTGGTAAAATTGGAAGAAAGACTGATTCCTGGTCATATAAGAACCTCTTTACATTTGTTTTGATTCCATTCTTCATAGCTCGACCAGGATTTGGTAATTCTGAGTGAAGTGTGTTAATGAATAGACCTTTTCCATTTATTTGGGATCTATGGCCAATCAATTCATTTTTCTTTTTGCTTCTCTTCCAAAGACTGTATTATTAGGCATCATCTTTTTGACTTGTACAAGGGCCCTTTTTCATGCTTGGATTCAAGAGGTATTTTTATTATTTGAATATTGATACATGCTGCATTCTTATTTTGAAGATGAAGCATCAGCCAGATTTCTATGCTATCAAGACAAACCTGAGTTGATTAACTTATTTCTTGTCTTGGTTTCTGCTGTTAGCTTATCTTGTCATTTGCTGACTAATTTTTCTTGAAGCTGAAGTATGAGACAACCTCCTGCACTATAAAGATTTCCTGCCCCAGGATTTGTAAGGCAGTTAAGTTGAATGCTTACCAGTTACGAGTTTATTTAGTTATTAATTTAATCTGTTTTGTTACTTTATTGTAATTTGATTAGTTATTTGATTGTTTGGGGGGGGGGCTGGTAGTTGTGATTTTATTGTTTGAATTTTGTGTTAAACTGATTTTCCATTAATGTATTTGGCAAAATGACTACTAATATTTTTTCCTTGATTTTTGAACTATAGCAGATTCTTGTAGATCACAGTGCTACCCTCTGTCCTTTCCAGGGTGTCTCTGCATGTTTTTTATCTTTGTAGATGTTGACATATATATATTACGCAAACATCACAGTGACTAATGTGGCCAGTGTAGCCTAGTCAATAGTGACACTTCCATGTGTTTTTCTGTAGGCATTTTCAGCACTGCTGCTTCTTCACTGGGGGTAAACTGTCAGAATTCTTGTCATTGAATGGTACCCACAGTTATGTTTTTCATCACTGACAACTAACTGGGACCCATCCTCCTGTGGTCCAGCTAACGTTACTTTATATTAGTGCAAGGTTCATCTGTAACAATACTGGGATTATGTCGGGTCTGCTGCAAGAAGTTAACCTTGTATTTATCACTGATACATGGCATTATGAGAACTTTGGCCCTTATTTGGCCTCTGCCATTCAGCCAGGTTTCTAGGTGATACAGTACCCTAGGAGAGATAGGGTCAGGGATGGGGATGCTGTTTGCAAGTACCTGCAGGCTGTAGCTGACACAAGTTGCCTCAAGAGACAGACTAACTTTTTTGAACTTATTACTGTTGTAGGAGTAAACTGAGATTTTTTCTAATCTACCAGACATCCAGTTGTGTGTGGACATTCTTAAAAGATTTCATTGACTCACTTATTGACTTGGATGATGGTCACCAATGATTAATTGTGATCACTTAATCTCTGGGACAAGGATGAGTCACTGACTTCTGCCAGAGATTTGAATTGCATAATGAAAGATTCGGGTTGCTCTGGTCATTACCTCTGCAATACACAAATTAGGTGACACATTAGACTTGCTCTTCCTACTGAATGTGAAGGCACCAGAGTTGGTAGTGGAGCCAGTCTTTTGTCTGACCACTTCCATGTTCACTTCTGCCTGGATCTCCAACACTACAGTCCTCCCAGCCTCTAATTAAAGCTGATGCATTCTATTAATCACATCAGCTCAGAACATTTTTTTCTATTATGGTGTGTCATTTCTTCCCAGGGAATGATGTTTACTTGTTGAGTCACTGAATGCTTTAGTTGGGGACAACAATAGGTATTTGTCATTGGCACTAGCTCTCCCACTCCTGAGGTGTGTATTCCCTGTTTCTACTACATGATGTGAACTATGATTTGATTACAGTATCCATCTCCAACAATGCAAAAGATGCAGGCTAGAGCACTGCTTGTAATTAGCAGGTCTGTGGAATGGCAAACTGCGCTTAGAGGTGAATTATGCACCATTATCAAGCAGAGAGTTCACATAAAAATGCAGAATGTTTATCCAGAAAGCTCCATGTGGTGGACTGGTTATACAGACCAGCCTGTTTTACCACTACAACAGCATTATCTGTTTCAGAATGGGATTCTTGGTTCCTTTCTGGCAAGACTGTTGCCATCAGATCTTCTCATCTGTTAATAAACCCTATGGATATTGCTTTAGTATCAGCCTTTCCACTCCCTCCCTTGGATGATGTTTGTCATTCCTGATTATGATAATTTCACGACTATTGTCTCAAGTTTGTGGCCAACATCCTGTGGCCTGGAACCCTGTCATTACATCTGGTTATGACCAGTTTTGATTTTCTTGGGACAGTGATTTTTTTCAGATTTTGGTTATATCTTTGAAATATGGGATTTTTCATCAGCTTCGAAAGAGACCTTTCCTATCCTTAATATCAAGAAACCAACCTAAGACCCCAAAATCCTAGATTTATTGCCCAGTCTCTAACCTCTTTTTACTGAGAATGATTGGATGCATTCCAAACTGGGTTTTGCACTAGCCATTGTATACTGACTGCAATTGTTTGAGTAGTTAATGATCTTCTAAAGACTACAGAACAATGATACTATTCGGGACTAGTCCTCCTGGATTTCCAAGTAACATTTGAAACTGTTAACCATGACCTTTTGATTGAGTGGTTGCAATCTTACTGTGGTCTCCTCTATGGTGTTGGAGTGGTTCACATCTTACCTATTTTGCTTAATTCCTATACATACTACACTCTGGAATGTTGAGTAACACAGGGCTCTACCTTACATCCAGTGTTGTTCAGTTTACACACTTCCCTTACAAGAAACAGGGTTTTAGCATATCATAGTTATGAGGATGACTCTCAGAAATACAACTCCTTTCCACAACATGGTATGTCAAGCGTGTGAATAGATTCTCTGTCTGCAAGCATAGAAGCCATTCATTCTTAGTTCTCTTGTAATCAGCTGACACACACCTCTAAAACCTAGTCTGTGGCACTTCATGCTACCTTGAGGGATTCTGTACACCTCAGTTATGTGTTAACAAGCTCAAGTTGCCACATGCAGAGCCTACAATGAAAGAGGAAGGAGAATCCACAGTAGAAGTTCAAAGTGCATTCAAGAAGATCAAGTCATGGACTGCAGTAGGCTCAGAATAAATCACTGCAGATATGATCAAGACGGGAGGTATAGCAGAAATGTCTTCTGAGGGTACAGACAGTGGGGTATATTCCAGATGAGTACAGAATAAGCATGCTATCAGCAGTGTCAAATGGGGCCCTAGGCAGGCTAATGGATCAGCCCCCCCCCCCCGCACCACAAACATGTCAGTATTCTCTTACTTTGCTGTCTCTCCCCAGTTATCCTAAACACTGTTCAAAGCTGTCAGTTTTCATACTGTTTTCTTCTTTACTTCTACAATGATTACATATACTTGGATTTAATTTAAATTTTTATTTCAGATTTTATAGCACAAACGCTGATAGTCATTTGCTAAACAATACAATATAGTCTCACAGTGAAAACAGACTTAGCATGAGCAACAGTAAACTTCTTTGCCCTTGATTTTCACATTCATTGAAACAGCATTGAAACCCACATTTATGGAAAATGCATCTGGCCAGTGGTGGATTAAGTGTACCTTCCGGCTGTTTTCAAACTGTGGGCCCCTGGACATATTTTTAGGACCATGTATAAATGCAGATGTTCTTTGATTCATCTTCCTGATTGTATTAAATGATGTTCCATGTTTAATATGTCAGCACTTATTAGTGTTTGTGTGTTTTAAATTTATATTTTTGAAAATGTTCATAGTTTCATAGGTAATTACTAGGCTAGCAATCCCAAGGGACCCTTTCAAGCCTCTCCATACTTCCCAAAGATGAGAATCTATTCCTGTACCTAGTGTCTGTAAGGTTAAAACCTTAACCATTATACAAATCCCACCCCCCCCCCCTTTACCATGAACATTCAAAAATGGCTTATAATCCCTTATAAATCCCTTATAAGCAAGCATATATAGAAATTGATAAAACTAATAATCTCATCCATATCCATCCTAGCACTCAGTGGAGACATCCATCCCAATCCTAGCCCCTCAATCTCCAACCACTCCCCTCATAATCAGACTACAAACCACATCTCCCCCCAAATCGCAGCCAATAGAAAGCCAACTGACCTACTTCTGATAAGCCTAAATATTAGAAGTATATGTAACAAGGTGCATGAATTCCATACCCCCATAGACTTCTACTCCCCTGATGTAGTGATCCTTACAGAAACATGGTTAAAACCACACATTACTAATGAGCAAATCCTCCCTACCGGTTACAATATACTAAGAGTAGACTGACTAAACAAAAAAGGAGGTGGTATAGCTATAATATTTAAACAGCATCTAGACATCCGGATCTTAAAGTTAGCAGCTCACCAAATAGGTAAGGAAGAAATAATATATACCAACCTTAAAATAAACCAAAATAAAACCCTAAACATAATAGGTTGCTACTTCCCACCTGGCCAAAACATCCCTCCACTTGAAAACCTCCTCAGCTGGACTACCCACCACCTACCCCAAGAAACTTTCATTCTAGGAGACTTCAACACTGACTGGCAATCCTGTTCTAGCAACCACCCAACCCATCTTGTAAACCTTCATGGCTTCACCCATCTAGTCCAGTCACTTACTAGGATAAATAAAAACTCCACCAAACACACTACCCTTGATTGGATACTAGTCAGTAAGAGCCCCCAGTCATATATAGCAGGCTGCCTATCTGACAGCCTCAGTGATCACTCCCTAACCTTACTACTAAGAAAACACCTTTATAAAGCGAAAACCATCATCTACCTTCAAATACGCAAAAATCTAACGTCAACCCTCTCTCATTCAGCTCATCCCTAAAAGACTGTAACTGGCAACCTCTAAAATACCTCAGACTATATGATGCAGTTGACTACTTCAATAAAACATTCCTAAGCATCCTTAATTACCATACCCCCATAAGATGTACCCAAACTAGAGCCCAACCATCCCCATGGCTACAAAAACCACTGTCTGAAATTAAAAACAGGGATAAAGCCTGGGACACTGACGCAAAACCAAAAACCCCTCTACTAGGCAAAAATTCCTAGAACTATGCAACAGAACCAAAAAGCTTATAAAACAGGACAAAATCCAATACTACCAGTCTGCCCTTACCTCCTCCCAACATAACCCCAAACAATTCTGGTCCTCAATAAACTCCATCCTCCACCCAGGTAAAGTAAGTACACCCACTCCTAACTTAACTCACTCCTCAGAAAATATTGCTACCTCTTTCAACAATCACTTCACACAAACCATACTATCACTAGCTAGACAACACAACCCCCCCATAAACCCACACCATCAACTACAACTAACAATCTCCCTACTAGCCTCTCTTTCTCTCCTGTTCCTACCTCCAAAATAAAACAACTATTAACTAAACTTAAAACCACCAGATTAGCAGCAGACAACCTCCCAAGTGAATACCTTCACCTTGCAGCTAACGCTCTAGCCTACCCAGTATCACTCTTGATTAACAGATCTCTGTCAGAAAGGTATGTTCCCACACTATGGAAAGTCTCACACATAATTCCCCTACACAAAGGAGGCTCCTCCACAGATCTAACCAATTACCGCCCCATAGCTATTCTCTTCCCACTCCCCAAAATACTAGAGAGATGCATTCATTTTCAAGTCTCAGATCACCTCCTTGCCAACAACCTCCTTTCCAACACACAACACGGTTTCTGACCTAACCATAGCACCACCACCGCCTTACTCTCTTTCTCTAACACTATCCTACAAAATAAAAATGCAGGTTATCCCCCTCGGCTACCTTCCTAGACCTCTCTAAAGCTTTCGACATGGTCCCACACAAACAACTCATCTCTCTTCTCAATAACCTGTCCTTCTGTCAACCAGTCATCAACTGGTTTCAGAGTTACCTATCAGACTGCCAACAAGCAGTTGTTTGGCAGGATGACCTATCCCCCCAGCTGCCAGTCTCCATAGGGGTTTCCCAAGCGTCCATCCTGGGACCCCTACTCTTCTCTATTTTCACCAATAATCTAGCGCCAGCCACAACACATGGCACACTCATACAATATGCAGATGACTCAACCATCATCTGCACAGCCCACTCCCTACCCAAACTGCAAAAAGTCACACAGGAAGCATTTTCCTCTATTGAAACTTGGTTATGCAATGCCCAACTAATACTCAACCCAAACAAAACAAAATTACTAATCTTCCAACCCACCAAACTTACCCTAGACAGCTCTCACTTTAACATCACAGCAAAAGACAACACCACAATCCATCCTACAGAACACACCAAATTACTAGGAGTAGAAATAGACAATAAACTGAACTTTGACATTCACATTTCCCTGACCATTAAAAAAGTGCACAAAAACTAGGAGCATTATATAGAAATCAGCAACTACTTACCAAAGCAGTTAAAATTTCGGTAGCAAATTCTCATCTTATCTCTACCCTACTCAACGCCTCTCCAATAACTTTGCTGGAGAAGCATTATTCTCCTGCGCTATAGCCAAACTCTGGAACTCTGTTCCATCCTCAATTACCTCTGTAACTTCATGCATCCACTTCAAATCCTTACTAAAATCACACTTAAAAACTTGCCAGATATGCCCTTGCAACCCCCCCCCCAATACCATCCACTTCACCCACCCACTACCCCTCTCATCCCCCTATCTACAACCTACTCTTAACAAGCTTGGCTACTCATGTTCCCAGCTACCTACCACATAGTACTAACTTCTTGTAGCAACAACTAATGGCTGTTATGTACCTCAAAAACAGATTGTATCAATTGTTCACTGATGAATCTCAACTACATTTGTAACCATGTTTAGTATATGTCACCATATTTTAAAATTATAAAATGTTCTACAGCTGTTTTACATCTGTTTTATTCTTGTCTTACATCCTCAGCTGGACTAATGTCTATATTTTAAATGCTATGTTTTTTAAATGTATAATGTAAGTAATACTTAATGTGGAGCTTTTATCCCTGGGCCTCCTCTGAAAACGGACCTGTGTCCAGTCAGACTCTCCCGGTCAACAAATGTAAATAAATACATAAATAAATAAATAAAGTGCCTGAGATGAGTGGCAGGATGCACACTGTGTGGCAAATGAAGAAATGAGGACATTAGAGCAGAAGCCAAACTAGCCCCAGTTACAGAGAAGGTCAAGGAGAACAAGGCACGGTAATTTGGTCATATGTGTAGGAAAGCAGAAGATGATTTGGTAAAGCAGCTGGACAAACAGGAAGAGGCAGAAGGAATCTAGGTCATCCAACCAAGAGATGGCTGGACTGCATGAAAGAAGACCTGAGACAGGCAAGCATAACTGTCAAAAAATGTAGGATAATAGCTCTGAATAGATATAAGTGGTAATGGGGAAAACTGTGGGGAGTGGGAGGGATGATGACAGTGATGATGGTGATGAATAAGCTTGACTTTGATAGCAGGGTGCATAACCTAGGTGTTATTCTGCTTTATAGGCTGATTCCTCTGAACCAAGTGTGAGCCGTTGTGAACCCATTTTGTTTTTACCTGTGAAACATTTCTAGGATTAAGTACATTGTATCTCAAGTTGATATCTCAGTAGTTGTTCACGCATTAATCTTTTCCATACACTGTTGTAATGCCCTATACTTGGAAATTCTCAACACTGGGACTGATCTTCTAAAGCTGTTGAAGAACTCTTTTGCTAGGGTATTGATGGGTATTTGTCATTACCACCATAGTATACCTGTTCTGCTCAACCTTTATTGGCTTCCAATACAGTTTAGAATTATGTATAAGATGCTGGTGTTCATAAATTCGTCCATTCATGACTTGGGTCCCACCTGTTTGAAGGAAGTGGTTGTGCCAGATAGCCCTACTTGGGTCTTCTTTCTGCCTCTTAGGGGCTGCTGGTTGTTCAAATTGCAGCCATACCTCCCTGAATGCACCCAATGTTGTCTGATCTCAGAATCTAAGCAGCACTGGACCTTACTACTACTTGGATTGGGTACCATCTTGGAATAACAGGTGTTGTAGGCTGTGTGACACTGCCAGCCCAGCTATCTGGAATTTTGTAAATAATCATATGTCATTTGCGAATATCAACATGATTCATATGCTTGTCTTACAAATGTAAGAGAACTATATGTTATGTGTATATTAAACTACTGGTGTAGAAGTGTGTGTTGAACAGGGTTTGTACAATATTGAGCTTCAAGGATGTGTCCACAGTGTACCCTACTGAAAAAGAACAGAAATGCATATAAACTATATACCTGTGCAAATGTATGTTTTAATAGTAGAAGCTGGAGCATACAGAGTTAACTTATAAAACTTCAAGAAAATAAGTTGAAATTGTTTTACAATTGTGTTATCTCTCAGTTTCAGTGAAACAGACACAATCTCTAGAGCTAGAGTTTTTTTCTATTGTCTTGGAGAGAAGTAATTACTAGATCTAAAATGTAAAAGTTTTTAATTGTTTTTCGACTTCCAGTTCTCGGGAAACATCTGAGAGATATGTATTTTTAGCACAGAGATGCTAGTTATGGTTAGCCTGGTAACTGAAGGCAGGTGACAAAGAGTGATGTCATCCAAGCTGACCCAGCAGTAATGTTTGATAGTAATTTAAGAACTCTCTCAGAGAGAGACTGTGCATTTTGCATCTTATCTTTCACATAGAAACATCCATCATCAGCACTTCTGCCTGTGTGTTGCTCTGTAAGTAAGACTTAGGGCATAGTATCTTTTAGATATAGATAGGAATATAGTAAAGATTAGTTTAGATGTTTTCTGTATTTATTTGAGACTGTCCTGCAATGTTGATTTAAAATATTTACTGTGAGTCTGAAATCTGTAGTTACTGTGTTGTTGGAGTATTGTCTTGTTCTTTTATTATTTATTATTAAATATTTATTATTAAATATATTTAAACCTAGAGCCGTGGTGGTGCAGAGGTTAGCATTGTCGCCTCACAACAAGAGGTTCTCCTGTTCGATTCTCAGCTGGAGTGCCTTCTGTGTGCAGTCTGCATGTCTTCCTCACGGTCGTGTGACGTTTAAAGACATGCAGGTAAGTGCGTGTGTGAATGGGTGTGCCTTTTTTGAAGATTGGGTGTCAGGCTGGCAACTCAGCACCATAAAAATCCACTGCAAATCATTAGCGGACCAGAGTTCCGCTGTGGCGACCCCTAACCAGGAAAAGCCGAAAGACATTAGTTTTTAGTATTAAATATATTTAAACCTATCTTTGTGGCTGATATTTGTGAGACATATTTAAGCTCTTAGTGTACTTGAATATGTATTTGGTGACACTGTACAGGCCACTCCTAAATAGTCTTGCAAGTCTTAGTCACACTTACCATTTGGATTTATAGTAACATCACACAGTAGGATTGGTCACCCTTTGGGAAGGGCCTTAAAGAAGCTGGTAAGGGGTTCTGGTGGCAGTGATAACTACCTTATGGTCTGGGCAGAAGGGGGCATAGCTAGTAAACCTGTGCCAGCCTTTTCCAGGTGTGTGTTTGTGTATAAATCAAATCTCAAAGTGTGTGTTTGTGTGTGTGTGTGTGTGTGTGTGTGTGTGTGTGTGTGTGTGTGTGTGTGTGTGTGTGTGTGTGTGTGTGTGTGTGTGTGATCTACTTGGGCAGGGACACAAAGCACTGGTTGGACAGAGAGAGTGTTGGGTGGACTTTGGATCCCTGGCTAAGGACTCAACTCTATAGCTGTGCCAGTGGGGAGTCTTATTGGGGATATATAGAAAGAGGGAGAAATCAGCCCCAGACTGACTGTGATCTCTGTGTGCTCTTAAGGGAAATTGACTTTACTGTGTGTGTACTTGTCATCCTCCCAATGTATACATCCCTCACTGTTGCCAGTGGTGAGGATTGAGGCTCCTTAATTACTAGGCTAGTGCAGGGGCATCACAAACTGAACCAGAAGAAATTACAAATCTACTGGCCAATGAATATAGCTCCAATTTTCCCTGCCTCCTCCAGACACCCCTTCAACCATAATTTCCCCACCTATCACTAGGGAACAGGTCCTCAGTGCAATCTCCATAGCCAAGAACACTGAATCGATGGGCCCCAATAATATCCCAGGATGTCTCCTTAAAAGAATGAAACATGACCTATCAGGAACCCTACAAGCAGTATTTAACCACAGCCTCCATGCAGGCTTCATGACAAGGAAATAGAGGACTGCAACTCTCATCCCTCTGCACAAAGGTGGGCAATGTACAAACCCAGGTATCTACAGACCCATAAGTCTGACTAGTCACATATGCATAGCCATGAAATGAATTACCATGGAGATGATAAACAATGGCATATAAAACCTTCAGACACTTTTTTTTCATGAAGGGCAGGTCATGCCTACTCAACCTGGTGGAATTCTATGAGAAGGTATTTTTTTGGGGCATTTTAGTTATTTATACTATTTATTTTTAATTTGCATTATTATGTGCACCTGACAGTTTCTTATACACACCAAAATAAAATTGAAGATGAAGGTGAAATTGAAGTTGTCTGGTATTGTGTCACAGAGAATTAATACAAATAAGCTTCATCCTGTAGTCCAGAGTTTGATTCTCTCAACCCCCATTTCTCTACTGTGTGATTCTTCTTAAGTGACTTAATCAGGCAGTTCTTCCACGATGCCTAGCATTTTATCTGATTAACAAATAAAAAAAACACATTTTAAACATGAGGGAAAAAGTTGGCCTGTATCTAATGTAGATGGTGATGCCAGTGAAATGCTCCTGTTAGAAAAAGAGGTTAACCTGGGTATCGTCTATGTACCAGTGATACCACATGACAATTTTTCCTAATTATTCTCCTAAAGACAGCATATCATGGTGAATAGCAACAGAATGAAATAATTATGAACTAAGCCCAGAGACCAGTATCAGAAAATATAATCAGCAGTAAGAGGCAAATCAGTCCATGACAGTTTGTGAGAATACATAGCAAGTCTAATACATTTCAAAAGGAAAATACCATGTTAAAAGCCAAAGACAGAGAAAGAGATATTAAGGAGGATAAGAACAGAGTGGTAACAATAACCTATATCCATTAGGAGATCATTCACAGCCCTATTGAGAGGTCTGCTTGGTATGACATATCAAAAATCTATTAGGTCAAATTCCTTTAGAAATGCATTAAGTTGCATATGAACTACCATCGTGATGACTTTATTACTGATAAAAAATATGTAGGGATAGGGTGTTAGTATCAAGGGTGTGGGAACCAAAAATGTCTATATGATAATAAGGATCACAAGAGTATCCAGTAAACTACATGTAAAGACCACAGATCCTACCTTAGAATACAGAAGTACAACATAACTTTACATAACAAACCTGTATAAGTGCAATACAGGAGAAATAAAAGGTCAGCTCACAGCTAACAGGGAAGAAGCTTTGTAAAAAGCCATAATAATAGTCATCACAGAAATTTCAGTAGTAAATGGAAACTAATACTTAAGTCTGGACTCAGTGTAAAACTTTATGCTTGTGAAACAGCTCCAAAGCATAAAGGTAGTATTTGGTACTTCCAGTTGTCCTTTTGATGAGATGCCTAATAACTATGAGCCTTTTATCAGTTTGCCAGCCATTCCCTAATGCATATCATCAGCATACAGGCAATGTTTTCCTCAAGGGCAGCAGGCACTGCATTTGTAGATGAAGCACTAAAATGCAAATTTGTTAGCCAGCAGCAACATCTGGATTAGCAATAGTTCCATTTACTTTGGAATTATTCTGATGGCTTTTCATAGGTTCATAGGTTCATAGGTTGGTACTAGGCTATCGGCCCTAGTGCCTATACAAGCCTAACCGTAACAATTCCCTGGCTATTTCTTCTCACAGTATTTACTTTCCTGGTGAGGTGCCAGTTCATTTTGTAGTTCATGTAGTACACAGCCTGGGATGTCATCTGGTCCCATGGATGCTGTATTCTTAGCTTTAGAGAGTGTGTTTTTTACCTGTGTGGCTGTTCTTACCGGAATTTGGAAATCTTTTGGTATTGAGATGGGCCCTTTAGGGGGGGGGGGGTGAGAGGAGGGTGAAGTTTGCACTGAATCGATCTGCCAGGATATTAGCAATATCCTTGGGATCAGTATATTTAATGCCATTCTGTTGTAGCTCAGAGCAGATCTGAGCATTGCCATTTAGATTCTTGACAAAGCTATAGAATGCCTTGTGGTTGTCTGGAATCTTTGGCAATTTTATTTTCGTAACTAGCTTTGGAGGATTTTATGAGGGATCTCAACTTCTTACTGAGGCTGATAAGGGAGTTTTTTGCATCCTGGTATTTTCTTCTGCAACAGTTGCTTCCTTTTGTTGTAAAGTTTGTTTATGGCGAGGGACCACCAGATTGGCTTCCTATTTTTGGAGGAGAACATCTTGGTTCTATTGGGGATGGCACGATTCATGCACGAGTGGATGTGCTCATACAGTGCCTTAGTGTAGGATTCAGCAGTCAAACTTTCATTCCCGTCTGCATGGGTGTCATGACGTTTGTCACTTCTAACTTGAGTAGCATGACGTTAGCTTTGGAGAAGTTTTTTACGGAGGTTTCCTTAATGGGGGTGGGGGTGGGATGTGGATGTCAAGGGTGATTAGCTTATGGTCACACCTGACCAACGAGAGGGTGACCATAGGTGTGGAACATACTTCTGGAGAGATTGTGCATATTGACTAATATTGGTGGATTTTAATGATAGCAGTTACAGTGGCCTCTGTTTGTTGAAATGTTCTGAAATGGGCAGTTTTCTCATTATTGACTCATACATTTTGTTTTACTGCTTACTGAAAAAATGTTCAAAACTAAAAATTTAAAGCACACTCTAACAAGTGTTGCTGTATTAAACAAGGAATATAATTTAATACAATCAGGAAGATGAATCAAAGAACATATGCATTTATGCATGGTACTAAAAATGTGTGTACGGGCTTCATGGTTTGAAAACAGCACAAAACCGTACAATCTACCACTGGCCATATGCATTTTCCATGAATGTGGGTTTCTATGCATTTTCAATTAAAGTTTGTTTCAAGTGCAGAAAAAATTACTGTTGCTCATGCTAAGTCTGTTTTCATTGTGAGACTGTACTGTTTGTTTAGCAAATGGCTATTAAGTGTCTGTGCTACAAAATTTAAAAACTAAATGCAAATATCTATAATTGTAGAAGTAAAAAAGAAAATAGTCTGCACACTAATAGATTTGAACAGTGTTTATGGTAGCTGGGGAGAGATAGTCAAGTAATGGATTACTGAACGGCTGTAGGGGTTAGCTGACCCATTTCCCTACCTAGGGCCACATTTGACCATGATCCAGCTCTGCCAGTGCAGAGTAAATCAAAACTGTTTAGAGTGAAAAATGTTGCAGCTGTAATTAAAGATATCAACAAAGTCCAGGGATCCAGAATGCAAATTATAAACTCTTGGTACACAGTAAATCAAATTACTAGAAGTCAGAGCTGCAGTAAGCAGTAGGTTCCAAGGTGACAAAACACCAGGCTATAACCAGACTGCTCACCTACACTGTGTAACTCCCAATACCCTTCCAGTATACAACTACACCAAACAGTTGTTCATCAGGGACACAACTCCAACATATCAAATTTGGCAGTTAAAGTCAGAAAAGAAAAGGTTAAATAAGATAGACAGCTCTGTTCAACACATTAACAGACCAGACTGAGTCTTAGACATAAACCATAAGCATTGCACAAAAGAATGCATGTAGTCAAACATTAGAGCTGGTAGGCAGTTACCATTATCCTGCTCTCAGAAATGTTACTGGGATATTAACATACCAGGATTTACACTCTACATGAGTGGCAAGGAGGGAAAAAGTAGAGGATGTCTTATCTTTCACACAACAGAAGAGATTAGGACAACGAGGAACATGTAAATAAGGTGGAGAAGAGGCACACCATATATGGCAGAGACAGGAGACTGCACTACCCTATATATAATGGTTGTTCACAGATCCCCTTCTCAAGATCAGGAAAAGACAAGGTAAAGGTAAAAAAAAACAAAATACTTTGGTTGGCACAGACAGGTCAAATTTTTCCATGGGAGACCTACTATAAACCATATGTATATATCTGGGAAAAAAATACTTGACTTGCTCCTGGAAAATATCAATTATTCTGCATTATTTACATTTAGCCTCCACTTAGCTGTCAGTGGGTGCTCACCCTGCTAGGACCTCCCTTTAGTTTACACCTGTATGTGCTTTTTAATTTTTAGATCTGTAATTATCCAGAAAGGCCTGCTACTTTTATAGCATGTCATAGGTGCTTTGCTTGCATTTAGAGGAAATAGTATGAGTGCTATCACAGGGCGGCTGCAGTGGTGCAGTGGTGCAGTGGTTAGCTTTGCCGCCTCACAGCAAGAGGTTCTCTGGTTCAATCCTCGGCTAGGGTGCCTTCTGTGCGGAGTCTGCATGTCCTCCCTGTGGTCAGGTGGGTTTCCTCCGGGTGCTCCAGCTTCCTCCCATAGCCCAAAGACATGCTGTAGGTAGTTTGGATACTCTAGATTGGCCCTAGGTGTGAGTGCGTGCATGTGTGTGCCTTCTGTGGAAGGTTGGGTGCTGGGCTGGCAACTCAACACTGTAAAACTCCACTGCCAATCATGAGCAGGCAGGTGATCTGCTGGGGTGACCCCTAACCGAGAAAATCCGAAAGAAAAAGTAGTATGAGTGGCATCACACAAGTCACTTTGCTTGTACCAACATGTCTGCCATGGGTTGTGAACCTACAGAAATTCTAGAACTAATTAATGAACTTGTGGGTTTGGCCTTGTTACTCCTTTCAGTTTTCCCTTGTTTTTTTGTAAAGTGGGTTGTATGTATTTGTTTTTCTTTCTCTAGCATCATTACACTGCTATACAGAAGCTACATTTAGCCTCCCGTGTATAACATATTTGGATCAATCCCTATTGTATTCAATACTTAATGGGTCCCTAACTTTGACTTTTTGATATTCTATTTCTGATATGAACCTGACAGTGATGGTGTTATCTATGAAATGTCTAGTTCTGTTTTTGATCTTCATAACCCATATTCAGCCACAAAATGGTGTCACTCTCTAATTTGCATTTATTCCTGTATTAAGCTTCCAGTCTCCACATACAGATTTATTAGCCTATGTGGTAACCATTTGAAAAGTCGGGACCCACTAGAGGGAGCCTCAAACCACAGAGACTGAGTGGCCAAAAGATCAAAGTTGTGTATGCCATTTCTCTGAATATTCTCTTTTCTCTGAGGTATACTGATCTTGGAGTTCGTATATATAAGTTCAGGGGGTGCAGGGGGGGACTTGCCTTCTCTGCAAAAAGAAGTTTTGAGGAGAAGAGCGATTTTTCAGATTTGCTTTTCTCCTGTGTTTTCTGGGTTTAGTTTCAGCTTTTTGGCACTCCACATTTCGAGTGTTGACACTTCAATAGGGAGCCTTATACATTTAATAGATAACACCGTCAACTAATTACACACTGGAGCTACTACTATATTCTCTGTTGTTCTCTTTTTTTATTTATGGTCAACATATTAAAGGGGGCTGTATCAAAATTTATAAATGTTTGTCTGCACTGTGACTAGACATCACGGGATCTGCTGTGCTGACCTACTCCTCAGTTTAAACATGGATTTTCTAGCGAAGCATTGCCAATTCACTCTATTCAGAAAGGGTATATTAATTGTAATATGATTAATGAAACCTAAGTAGAAGGTGGAGATTGAGGGGTACAAATGAGATAGGTGCTCTTATACAGAGAACCTGAAAAGGCTATTAATCAGTTTAAGTAATAACACACTGAATGACACTGAAGCTACTCTGTTTACAAATGCTCCAAGCTGTAACTTCCATTCTTACATTTGCAGTGAGTCAATATCTGAGATTCAGATTTATTCCCTTTTTGATATGAACCTCTCATTCTGGCTATCTCTTAATCAGATTACATGTACCCCCTCAGTACAAAGTAGCATGGAAAATCTAGCATCACATCTTACAGCATTCTCATAGCTCACAATACTGTTAGCAAGTAAGTGTTCTAATTGTAACACAAACATTACTTTCCACAACTCAGGAGAAGCACTTTAATACAAATTATATATAATTATGCATATTTTTATTACCTCCTTTGACTGTAGTGATTCACATCTGGTTTGGCATTGGTGCTTGGTGACTCTGTGTTAAAATCTATCTTCTCTTCACCAAAGGAAAAGGCAACAACAACATCCCGCCATGGCCTAAAACATGTCAGAAATATTATAGTTTTTACAGGTTTTTATGATTATTAAGTTTCTTATAAAAGGAACATACCCCACTGACTAAAAAACTGCATCTCACTTCTCTGGGATACAGGATTGCTTCTAGTCCTTGCAGGAGAGAGCTACCTTCTGTCAAAAGCTTCCTTCCACTGGTCTAACTGCCAGTACACACATGTGGTAATCTGCTTAGTCTAGCAGAAGCATATCGGCATCGAGCAGGAATAGAAATCAAACCACAAGTAGCTAAAAATCAGGTAGCAACTGAATGTGCCAAAAAACAAACAAAAAAGAATGCAAGGTGAAGGACCAGATGAGAAGGCAAGAAATGTAGAAAATGCATAAATATAGTTGCAAGTATATAAAACTTCTGGAAGAACCTCATGTTGATCAGGAACGTACACAAATAGTTAAGGAGAGGCAAATTCAAACCAAGATATGAAAGGTTAATATTGGCGGCAAAAGACAGTGGGATACATACACGTTGGTTTACAAAGTCCATTGAACATGTGGGAGAAACAGACAAATGTACGTTTTGTAAAACAGAACTAGAAACAGTTGCACACCTCATTGCTGGTTGTGACATACTAAAGGCAGAAAGACTATATACTGAAAGGCATAATAATGTGGCAAGGCAGTTACACTTGGAATTATGCAAACATTATGGTACTTGAAGTGGTTGAAAAACACTGGAAACATGAGCCACAAAGCATCATGGAAAATGATGAAGTCTACATCACATGGGATCATCCATTACCAACAGTTCAAAAGATAGATGCTAGAAAAATGGATATAGTGGTCCATGAAAAGAAGACAAAAGTAGCATTGATCATTGAAATTGCCACACCCAGTGACTACAGTGTCTTGCATACAGAGAGACACAAAGTCATAAAATATCAGGATTTGCAGGCAGAAATGAGAACAATGTGGAAGAAAGATATACAGACAGTTCCAATAGTAGTAGGAGCCACGGGTCTCATAAAAAAGAATCTACAATCGTATTTAGATATGTTACCAATACATGTAATTCCATATGAATTGCAGAAGGAGTCATTACTGGGCACATTGGGGGT
This sequence comes from Protopterus annectens, assembly GCF_019279795.1. NCBI lineage: Eukaryota > Metazoa > Chordata > Ceratodontiformes > Protopteridae > Protopterus > Protopterus annectens. The sequence continues at coordinate 202,139,855 of NC_056738.1, forward strand.
GCTGTGAAGAGCACTTCTGGTTGACATCAAAGATTGAAACAATACTAATTTCATGAACTTTAATTGTACTTTGACTTAGGAATGGGGTCCATTCCTGTCATGGTATTAGAAACCGAAAAGATTTGAAGAAATTTTAAAAAAGGGAGAAACCATAATAATTTGGAGGATTTCATTGAAAATTACCTGATTTTTTACAATGGCCTTTTTCAGATAATCAATACAGATGTCAGATTCCTATAATTTCATCTTAAACCTGTCTTATTTATGGCAAGTATTTTTAGATCTTGTATTATTAAAAAAATCTGAAAAGAAAAGCCAATTGCTTTCACAGTGGTCTTACTTTTATGTTTAGTCAATATAAGAGGCTTTATAAAAAAAAAATCCATCAGCTCCAACTTGTTGCCAACAAAAGCATATATAATAGTTTTCTAGTTGCAGAATCATGGACAAACTTACAGCTGAATTTATCAGGCTATTCATCTTTTAGCCTAACCAGAGAGGGCCAAATGGGTGGGAGTGAATCCGTGTTTATTAAAAAGAGACTTGGTCTGTATCTGTCACATCTTCTTTGGAAATTCTAGCTGCAGATATTGTATACTTTCAAAGTATTAAAAGGCTTATACTAATCCTTTGTTGTACATTTGCCAGTATAGACCTCTTCCAACATCAACAATTTCTTACTGATCTAGACTTTATTAATTTTAATGTACCTATAATTATATGTAGGAACTCTATTCAGATATAATCCTGTTAATTACTGCCCTCTGTCTCTTACAAACATTTCAAGTAAATGTTTTGAGAGTTGATAGTTGGAATTACTACAAAACATAAGAAATTACTGTTATGTCTTTGATCCCTCACAGACAAGTTTCTTAACACAAATATCATGTTTAACCAAGCTATGAAACTTTTATGTTCTCACTATAATAGCAGTGGATTCAGCTATACCAACATGTCATGCTTTCCTTAATTATTTAGATGCATTCAGCTCAGTGACCTACTATGAAATCATAAGTTCTTACTGTACCTTAAGAGTAAATGGATATGTTACATCATGGATTTTGGAATGGCGAACAGGATGACTCCAGTTATTCCATCAGTCAATGACCTCAAATCCTCTTGGATGATAATTTAAAAGACACATTATAATAAGTACTCCATAATAGAAATATCTTCAAGAATAACATCTACTAACTAATTAAAATATTAAACATAAGTATATAGGAAAATTGCTTTTATATATATATATATATATATATATATATATATATATATATATATAAAGACAATGTAAGTGGACAGCATAGTAGTGCAACTTTTGCCATTGTTGTATCACAGTGCTTTGCTCTCCAGCTTAACTTCTAGCTGCTGTGCCTGCTTTTGGGAGTATGAATGTCATCCCTGTGTCCATATGGGTTTTCATCAGGGTCACTGGAGTCTTCCCACATGCCAAGGACATACAGTAGGTGAGATGGTTGTTAATCTTAGCAGCATGTGTGTGTGTCTGTGCATTTCATGAACTAGCATCCTATCCAGAAATGGTTCCAAACTTTATGCCTACTGCATGCTCGAAATATGCTCTGGCTTCACATGACCCTGAATGCAACAAAGCAGATCTCAAAAAATGAATGAGTGAATATAAATATATACATTTAGGAAAAAATACAAGAGAATGGTGTATGAAAAGCTATGTATTCAACAGTAAGCATCCCACTAATTGAGAATAGTACAACTGTGTAAGTAAACCTACCACAACAGTAGATTTCAATGATCACTGCTTCAGTAGCCTTAGCTATATGGGTTATATCCTGCGTCCAAAGCTTCAGGGCACCTTCCATGAACACAAACTGTCAGGCAGCTTGAACTGAGCTGACTAAAAGATGTTTGGGCGCAAAGCCCTTAAGAGTTTTCCTGCCAACAGAAGGAGATAGGCTGAGCCCCAAAAGAACAATGCTCAGAACAACAAAAACATAAATCCCACAGCTTGGCATATAAATCACATCAGAAAACAAGGGAGATGGAGGGAGGCAATTGGTGCTGCAGCAGTGGTCATTTGAGCATTTATTATTATAGCAAGTTCAACTTACACAACTGTACTACGTTCATCATATTGATCACTGCTGCAATAACCTTAGTTATATGGATAGATTACCCTAGCTTACTACATTTGTGAACTTAAAGGAGTGGAGTCCAGAAGTCCCTGCAGAACATTCCTAGCAAAACCTGATCTGACCCTAGAAAAGGAATCAGGCTTACAGTGCTTTGTAAAAATATATACAGAGGCCCAAATAGCAGTTTCTATAATACTTCTGCAAACCAACCCTTTCCAAAAAGCCATAGATGAAACCAAGGCCATGACAGAGTGGGTCTTGACCCTGCCTAGAATAGATTTGTTATGGTGAGCATAACAAAAGACAATAGCCTTAGACAACCATTTGGAAATATCTCTTTTGACACAGGTTGTCCCTTTTTTACCTTCACAAGAAATGAAGAATTGATCTGAAGATCTGAAAGACTTAGTTCTGTCTCTGTCAAAACAGTACCTGAGTTGTCTGTTGACATCCAAAATATGGCGTATCCTTTCTCCCTTATTTTTAGGTTCAGAAAAGAAAATGGGGAGATGGACAGTTTGGCGTGAAGTAAACTTGGAAATCATTTTAAGCATAAAAGAAGGATTTGTTTTCAAAGAAACTCTGTCCCAGTGGAAAATAAGTTAGGATTGACTCACCATAAGTGCTTGCAACTCAGACATCATTCTTGAAAAGGTGAGAGCAATCAGTAAAACTGTTTTCATGTTAAGAACCTCAAGTCATCCAGATAAGCTGGTTCAAATGGAGAAAGTATTGGCTTCTCTAACACAAAACTATGATCCCAAGGGGGACCACTAGTTTTCTTGGAGGCCATTTATGCAAAACTCCTTCCAAAAACATTTAGATATGAGACTACATTGAAAGAAGAGGATCCATGGGCAAACATGCTGAAATGGCCATTAAATGAACCTTGACAGAGGAATAAGAAAAGACACAGGATAGTTTCTCAAATAAATATTGCAAAACCAGAGAACAACTTTCATCTGTTCTTGGTGTACCACACTCCCGGCACTTTCATCCCTCCTAAAACTGCTCCCCAAGCAAAGTCCGAGGAGTTTATGGTGACTGACTGCTTTGAACAGGGAGGGAGAAGGGTAGACCTTGATTTAAGGATATCTGTTGTCTCCACCAAATTATTTCTCTTCTGACAAACTCCAGCACTAGTATTAGAAAAGACAAAAGGTTTTGGTGCTGGGATCAAAGAGACTTCAGATACCATGGTATTTTTCTCATTGAAGTCTTGCCAGGGGTATCATGAGAATCATAAATGCCATGAGAACCCAAAACCTGAGGTATTTCCTCGTAGTGACTGATGTCTGAGTGGAAAACCTAAGAAAAAGATCTAGATATAAATCTATTTTTCCTGTGGAAGAAAAGCTCTTTGAACTGAGGTGTCTAATTGACATCCCAGGAATACAATCCTGTGCAAGGGAATCAAGAAAGACTTTAGAACGTTATTGTGCAATCCCAGCATGTGTAAGAGATCGCTCACCCAAAAGAGAGATTCTTGACACTTTGAAAAACACTCTTCAGAGATAAGCAAGTCATTTAAATATAGAAAAATGTGGATACCCTGTAGCCTGCAATGAGCTATAACAGAAGCTAGACACATTGTGCACACTCTTGGTGCAGTGAATTGTTTAAAGGGGCAAGGCAGAAAATTGATAATGTGATCCAGACACACAAAACCTTAAGAAACATCTAAAGTACGAGTGACCAGGGGTGTGATGATAAGCATGTTTTAAGTCTGCTGTAACCAGAAAACTTGAAAGAGGAAGAAGAGGTTACAGATTGCGAAGTGACATAATTTTGAATTATCACAAACAGCTTTAGGAAAAAAAGATCTAGAACTGGTTTCCAAGCATTTTCTTTATTTGGCTCTAGGAACAACCTTGAACAAAAAACCCTCACCACTTGGGAAGGAGGAACTGATTCTATCACTCCTTAGAACAGCATGTGATGAAGAACTAGTGGAAACAAGTGTCTGATCTGGAGGATGAAGAATTACCTCCTGGAAAGGAGGAATTTCTTTCAACTGCCATCTGTAACCTTGATTAATAATTTTCAGAATCCATTTCTCTGAAACTATCTGTTGCCAAAGAGAAAAATGGAGACTCAGACTTTCTGGTAGAAAAAATGGGCCAGGATGGGAGAGAGTCATGAGGTCTCTTTAAAATTCATTCAAACTTGTTGGGCTGACCTTGGTTTTGGGAGGTTTTACACTTCTTTTTGGAACCCCCTTACCATTTCTTCTTAAATATCTCTTTACCTGTATTTTGTTGAGAGGGTTATTCTGCTTTTTGCCAAAATTGGATGTGGAGATAGAAAAACCCTTGGAAATTTTGGAAAAGGAGGTCTGAAAGTCTTAGCAATGACATGGATCAGCTTACCCCTTTCATCAGACTTTTTGATTACCCCTACAACAGAGTGGCCAAACACTAACTCTCTGTCCAATGGCAATGTTAAAATCCCATTTTTAATACAATCTGGAAGGTTCTGAGAAAGCAGCCATGCAAACTTCCTCGAAGCAGTACCAGTGGCCATAGCCCTGGAAGAATCAAAAGAGTCTCTCACACACACACACACACACACACACACACACACACACACACACACACACACACACTCTCTCTCTCTCTCTCTCTCTCTCACTGTAAACAATGAGTAGTGGCCTGTGCAATAGAAGAAACTAAGGTATTTAAAGCAGAGTTTTCCTCACAAGAAGAAACTTTCGATAAAACATTCTTTCTATATAATTTCACAATTTGTCAGAACAAACTTTCAACATATGAGCCTGACAATTAAAAAGTCTGAAAATCAGAGCTGCAGAAGTATACACTTCTTTCCCCATACCTATCAATAATTTTCCCATCCTTATCACAAAGATAGGTTCACTGAAAGGACATAGCTTTGAAGTACATGATATGATAGCAAGGAGGAGGCTGGACCTACTATGTATCCAGGAGATGAGATGGAAGGGCAGTGCAGCAAAGCCACTTGGCTTGAGATTCAGAGTCTACTACTCAGGAGGAGGACAGACTAGAAATGGTTTGGGAATTGTGGTGAGAGAGAGGCTTCAGAAGACAGTGAGGGATGTCATCAGAATTAGTGACAGACTCATGGCAATCAGACTCCAGCCTAATGATGGAGCAGTATTCATAATCTCAGCCTATGTCCCACAACAAGTTTGTGATAGTGAGGAAAACAGTGCATTCAGACAGCAGTTTCAGGATCTACAAGATAAAGCAGTACAGCATGAGTTGGTGTTAATAATGGGTGACTTGAATGCACATATTGGGACAGACAGAACAGGATATGAGGACTGCCTGGGTCCACATGGGTGGGGGAACAAGAATAAAGAAGGAGAGGACATTCTAGACTTCTGTCTGGCAAATGGCTTGATAGTAGCCAACACTTGGTTCAGAAAGAGAGACAGTCACAGGATGACATACAAGAGTGGACAACATGCAACTCAGGCAGATTTCCTCCAGTAAGGAAAAAGGTACTGGGGTATAATCAGGAATTACAAAGTCATTCCCAGTGAAACAGTCATCCCACAGCATAAGCCACTGGTTGCCACAATCAGCTGCAAGCAGTGGTCATAGACGGTTCTAAGGTCAACAGAGACCAGGCTGAAGACCTGGATGCTGACTGGATAGAAAGCACAACAATTCAGGGATTTACTTAAGGATCTAGCACCTGTGATACGCAGTGGTACAGCGGTAGCGTTGTTGCCTCACAGCAAGAGGTTCTCCTGTTCGATTCTTGGCTGGAGTGCCTTCTGTGTGTAGTCTGCATGTCCTCCCTGTGGTCGAGTGGCCTCCGAAAGACATGCGGAAATGGGCGTGCCTTCACTGAAGGTTGGACGTCGGGCTGGCAACTCGGCACCATAAAATTTGACTGCCAATCATTAACGGACTGGAGTTCCGCTGTGGCGACCCCTTACCAGGAAAAGCCGAAAAGACAAACAACTTAAGGATCTAGCACCTCAAGAAGTACAGGAAACAGGTGGAGTTGAAGAAGAATGGCAGCACCTCAAAACAGCACGTGTGCATACCTCTCAACCTCCAGATCAGAGAATTAGGGACAAAGAACCTTAAAATCAGGGACATTCAGGGACACCTAATTAACATAATATATGCATATTTAAATAAGTGCATTAATGGACACACCCACCTATTCATTCAATTACAGAAAGACAGGGCATCATTTTAAGCATTTTTTATTAGAGAATTATATACACAGACATGTCAAAATGCAGTTTTCACATATGTACTAAACCAAAACATTCTAGGTGCAGCAATGCAATGTGAGTAAATAATATTTCATAAAATGACATCTATCAACCTCTCAGTGCAAGAAATCTGGATAAACTCAGAAAAAATGGGGGACAAGGGCCCAAAAGTAGGGACATATTTTAAATATTGCTACAAAAAATAGCTATTAATTAATTTGGACTAAATTTGTAGACCATAAATGACCTATGAAGTCTGCTTAGGAAAATGGAAAGAACACATACCAAAAGAATTCATAAAAATGTACTCTCGCACTCAAAATTATGTACTAATTCAGATTATTCCCACACTAATTTAATGGAAGTAGCAGTCTGCCTGAAAGAAAAGGAACTGCAGTAAAATGTCACTATGGAGGGAAAGTGTTGTGAGACAACAGCTCTACTAAGCTATTTTGCAATATTGTTTTAAATTGCTGACCAGCATACTCTTACAGTCACTTGTCTAGACACAATACTTGACATCTCCCACTAAAATTAAACTTCACTGAAACTCTTTCTTGACTGGAGGAGTCCTTAACAGTTTCAGGAATTAATAGTAACCAATGGAATTATGTGTACTACAAGATGCATCTGGCATTTACTGCACCTCAAAAACAGAACCTGTGGAAAAGAAGAGTTGCAAGGGATGTCTTCTGAAGTTGAGATTACAATGTTTACACAGATTCAAACATGAAAGATTGCATTAAGCACAAGACACATACGACACCATCTAACATTATAAACTCATCAAGTTAGTATCACTGAAATACAAATACTTCTCCTTTCACATTTCTCTTTCATTATCTCTCTTCATGTTATTACAATTTACCAGTTTAGAATTGTTGTGACAAGTGAGACACTTTACTCCTATTTTGATTCCTAAATCTTAGCTACAAATATATTAAAAAAAAAGCATACAGTGATCGTAGATTAAAGTTTTATTATTAGGCATTCAGAGGGGTGTAGTCAGAAATCTATATTTTATGCTCAAACCAGTTTCCCTTACCACTCACCTACCAGTGGAAACTGTATTCACTCCACAATACCTTATCCCTAAACACATGTGAATTAGGAAAGATAACCAATTCTCAACTGTTGCCACTTGTAATCAAAAACTGACTATTTTTAGAGGTGCAGCCCATCCCATAAACATGTTTTGTATGGGTCTACACTGTTAACTATAAATTCAGACAGTTCTACATATTCTATGGTCTTTCAGTAATGCTTCCAATAGACAAGGAAAAGAAATGCACTCATTTAACTACACAAGAGTATGCCTAGCTACCCCTTTGAGCCACAAACAAAAACATTCAACCTATATGGATTTAATAAACCTTAGCACTGGACATTCAATCGCCACACAATTTTATTTAACTAAGTCGGCTCATTATAGTCTATAATGCAGATTCTACATATCCTGGGAACAACAATGTTATATTTAATTTGATGAAAAAAAAATAGCACATGACATAACCTGCATTACATATATTTATCTAATTTACCTGTAGGTACTGGAAAAAACTGAAATAAAATCCTTGATCACAATGCAGCCAGTCACCACCACTAAGAACCTCAGACCTCTCTGTGACAACTGACTGCTCCACACCATGTGGACGACAAGATGCTGGGATTGGAATCTGGAGAAAAAGCTGCTGCCTGTTCAGAGGGGAGGCAAAAAGATACACTTGAGGAGTATCCCACTGGTAGATAATGTCCAGAAACACTTTCCTGTGACGCATCCACTCATGTGACTTCGTAAAGGACCTTCTCAGAGTGCCTGCCATAATGTTCGACTGGAAGGGATATAAACTGCCTGAACAGTCACTTGATATTTGACAGCAAGATTCCATACCAGAAGTGCCTACTGGCAAAAAAGATAAGATCTAGTTCATCCCTGTTTGTTGATGTACCACATCACTGTGGTATTGTCTGTGAACACCTTCAGAGGCCCTGAAGAAAAAAGAGGATAAAAGGCCAGAAGAGCTAGCAGAAGAGCTCTCATCTCTTTGACACTGATATGCACCTTTTGCTGACATGGCGACCACACCCCCTAGACTTTTAGGGAGCCAAATGTCACCCCGCATCCCATGTCTGAAGCATCTATGAACAATTCCTAAGACAGAAGAAGGGGATGAAATGGGATCCCTGGATTCAGAGACAATTGCTGAATCCACCATTGAAGTTCCGGTCTGAGACAAGGAAGAAGAGGAACTACAAAGTCTAGAGGATGTGCATGTTGAAGCCACACTGACTTCAGAAACCACTGAAATTTTCTCATGTGAAGTTTGGCCAGAGATTACATTGGAATGGTGGATGCCATGAAACCCACTGCTCTCAGAAACTCCCTGGTGGTAATGGAAGCCAGAGAAAGAAGAGGGTGAAAGAAATAAATGAGAGTTAAGGTCTTTGGAGGTGGGCAGGTAAGACAGCATTCACACCATCGGAATCCTGCAACCCTGAAAAACATGATCCTGAGGAGTCAGAGAAGACTTTTTGAAATCTATAGTGAAGCCCAGACTCTGAAGAAGGAAAATGGCAAAATGAAGATTTTGCAAAAGGGTCTTTGGAGAGAATGCCTGAATCAACAGGTCATCCAAGTAAGGAAATATTTGGATCCCTTAAAGCCTGCAAAAAGCAATCACAGCAGCAAAGCATTTGGTGAACACCCTTGGGGCAGTAGAAAGGCCAAGGAGTAAAGCAGAGAACTGAAAATGCCAGGAAACAACAGAGGAAACCCAAAAACTTCCTGAAAAGAGGATGGATCGGAATATGGAGATAAGCATCCTTGAGATCCAGAGACACCATATAGGCCTGAGGGAGCAAGAGAGGAAACAGAATCTGAGGGGACAACATCCAAAAGGAAGGCACTTTTATAAAAGTGTTTAGATGAGAGAGGTCTAGAATAGGTCTCAAAGTGACCTCTTTCCTGGGCAGTAGAAACAGTCTGGATTAGAACCCTTTTCCCCTTTGGGACACAGACACCTACTGAATAGTAAAAAATGAACCACACATGGCCAGAAAAGCTCGACTTTATTGAATACAATCCCAAATGACTACGCGCTTTCGCGAATAATCATCTGGCTTCTTCAGTCATTTGGAAAAAAATTAAAACAGTTGTTTAAATATTCAAAGTTCATATCCAAGCAGCCAATCAGAACTAATTACAGCATGAAATAAATTAATAAATGATTGATTTAAAAACACATCATGTTGCACATTTGTCCTAATACGACTGGCCGGATGCCGGGCTTCCATGGCAGGGAATCCCATATGTTAAGAATACTGCAGCAGTGAATGAAAGGACAACACTGCAGATATGATAAAGACCACTTGCCATTCAACATAAATCTCACTTAAAATTTCTTTAAAGGTACGTGTACTAACCACCTCTGTCATTTTAAATGAAGAAGCCAGATGATTGTTAGTGAAAGCGCTTAGTCGTTTGGGATTGTATTCAATAAAGTGGAGCTTTTCTGGGCATTTTTGGTTCATTTTTTTGTTTTTTTTTTATTACCAGTTTAGCCCTACTTGGGTAGATTGTGTTTTAAGCCTGTGGAATAGTACCCTGAGCCAAGAGATTTTGAAGACCCTCTGGGAAAAAGGGAAGTTGTTCCTGATAAGGCTGAAGAATGCCCATAAAAGGAGGATAGGATTTCCACACCATGAAGTACCCCTGATGAATGATTGACAGAATCCAAGAATCCTGACTTGATCTGAAGCCAAACAGGAAGAGGAAGAGAAAGGCGAAGAAAAAAGGGAATGTGGCTGGGAAGGGACAAATAGTCATACAGCACCTGGTTTGTCTAGAAAGGAAGGCTTTGGAGTCCCTGAGAACTGAGGAGCCTATTTGCCACTCATCTTACCTTTAGTAGAAGGGCAGGATTGCCTACGAACAAAGGCAGGCTTAGCAGGGTAGTTTCTCTGAAATTTAGGCACAGGAGATACCAACACATGTTTATGCTCCTGTAAGGCCTTACCCTTATCCTGAAGGGACTTAAACAAACAAGCAGCTGCTTCCTCAAACAAAATCTTAGAATCTAGAGGAGCATCCATCAGCTTGGTCTCAATATCATCAGGCAGAGGTTGAAGCCTAAGCCAAGAATACCTCCTTATCACTGAACCAAAAACAGCAGCCCTATAAGAGGCATCTGCCACATCATAACTACATGATGGATGACTTGAGAGGAAGTCCCTAGCAATGAAAGAACAGAGTCTGAACAATCTGAAATAAGTTGACAGGCCTGAGAAAGAAGAGCCAACACATTCATAGACATATGGGTCTGATAATTAATAACCCTGTAAACTAGGATAGCAGAAGTGCAAACATTCTTATCTAGCCTTTCCAAAGCTCTGCTGTCATTGTCAAAAGGCAATAACTTGGGCAAAGGAAGTAATTGAAACGGCTTATCTGAGGCTACAGACACTACAGAGGGGTCAGCAGCAGGATGTTTTTATAAAAAAGAACAATCCTCAGGTCCCCTATAAAACCTGTCAGGTTACTTGGGAGCAGGAGGCAGAGAATCGAGTGTATTAGGGGCATTGGAAAAATCATCCAGCAAAGCAGCCAAAACAGGAGGAATAGCTGCAGGCTTAGATGATCGCAACTGCAGCAAGTCACAGTATCTTGTGCGGATATCAGAGACAATCCCACTTATAAAAATCCATCATCCTAGACAGTGTGTCCCCAAAGGAAATTTCCCCAAAAGTGTTCAGGACTAATAGATTCCTCCTCCTCTGACCCACAGTCCAAAGGAGATGGAATTTGAGTAGAATAAGTCAGGAGTTCATCATCAGAATCTGCCTCATCCTCTGAAGAATCCTGTTCTCTAGGCCTTTTAAGGAGAGGAGAGAACCAAGGAGGAGCAGGAACCAAAACCCCTTAAAGAGGCTTTAAGGACATTAAAGCAATAAATGGCTCCTGAGTAAAGGCCTGCCATTCACTTTGTGAATCCCTAGGAGCAGAAGAAACAAGTTTTTCTTTCTTTTTTAATGGAATGTCCCCTCCCAAAAACTGAGAAGGCTCAGACCCAGGATGATAGTTGAGAACTGTAGTAGGAACTTCTTCCCCAACTAAAAATGGAGGAACTCACCTGGGGCCCTTGGAAAAATCAATAGTGATTCCCCCTGGGCATCCAAGATGGATGCCTACAAAGCCTGTTCAGCCGTGCTTCCAGATGGATCCTCACCAGCCTCCAACAGTCTCTGCAGAGAACTCCAACAACACAGTCGGATGAGCCTCCAGGTCTATAACAACCTTGGGGAAAAAAAACTGGCAGAGGCTGGACAGTGGGAGATTCCGGTCATACCTTTTCACATTCTTCTTCCCTAACGGCTGACCCTTGGGGCGGGAGATTACTTCTATTGTATCTTTAGAGAAAAACTTAAGATGTTGGTTCTCAAGATAAAGAAAAGTAAAGAAAGTCTACTGTGAAGAGTTTGTGGGACGAGCGCTTGACAAATTGAACAAGACATATGGTCACGAGAAGCTCCTAGAAAAAAAGAAGTATTGTGGTGGTCTTTATGGGGCATCTGTCTTCCACACTGGCATTTACCCTTCCTGGATGACATTAACTCCAGGAAGCGCAAAATAAGACAAGAAAAAACAAAAACCCCAATGGGGCACTTATCTGCAGCTGCAAAGAAGTCAGCAAACAGGCGTTTGTAGTCACTGGAGAACGTAAATGCATTCAACTGGCAGAAAATGTAAACAGACTGATGGTGAAAAGTTACACTTGGACTGGTGGCAAAGAAGTTCTGACTATGGTGGGCCTGAATGCCATATTTATGCCCTATGCTATGCAAGGAGTATTTGGGTGATGTTCGGTGTACCTTTAAATCAACAAGAGTCTTTGGTAGACTGGCCGGATGCCGGGCTTCCATGGCAGGGAATCCCATATGTTAAGAATACTGCAGCAGTGAATGTAAGGACATCACTGCAGATATGATAAAGATGCTGGATGAGATAGGGGAGAAATGGCTCCTGAGGGTACTCGTAGCAGTATGGAGAGGAAAGATGTATCCCAGATTACTGCAGAATAAGCATACTCGTGCCAGTGTTCAAGAATAAAAGGGACATTCACAACTGTGGGCAGTTCAGAGGTATCAAACTTCAGTCACATCGCAAGAACATTATGGAGAAAGTGACTGATAAATGAATAAGCAGAGTAGTATAAAGTAAGAAGGGAGATGAGCAGTTCTGATTCAGATCAGGATGTAGCACAACTGACCCAATGTTTGCAATGAGACAGATAGTTGAGAAGAAGCTAGAGATCAGGAAAGGGCAGCACACTGAACTAGGTGGACACAGGCTACAAAAGCTATAAAAGCTGTAAATCACAGAATGAAAATACTGCAACTAACAAATAAGTCCAGTCCTTTAATAATATAGTGATTAGCGCTTTTGTCTTCAAAATAAAAACTTCCTGAAATAAAAATCCGAAAAAACCTTTCCACATTAATAGTAATTTATTAACCAGTAGGGTTAGAGATGTACATCATGTGATAGCCAAACCTCCTGAATGGGTCAACCCCTTCATGAAACATTCTCCTTCATAAATTATTCACATACTGTGCTTAGGACCTAAAACGAGTGTCTTACAGTAAACCTAATAACTAAATAAAACAGTGTAGTGTAATTTAAAATGAACATTACTGAACAAAAATAGTCTTTAAGCTTGATATAAAACATTGGGCAATATATTCCATTTGAAAGTGATTCAGCATTATCTTTGCAGTGCTTTTAACTTTAAGAAATTATTTGCAACTCTCTCTGCAAGCAGACTTTTGGCCAGGTTTAAACAAGCAGATAACCATTGCAGGCTTACTCAAGTTAAAAGAACTGCAAAGATAATGCTCAATCATTCTGACACAACAGGGAAATCTTCCTTGTTCCCTCTCCCACGACTAACAAGAGTGGCTCAACCTTTCCCACTGAAGGGACCCCCAGCAGTTGCAGAGGAAGTGGCTAACTTCTGATCCATAGTGGCTGTAGGTGCAGTGCTACCTACACCAGACAGATCAGGGATAAAAGATGAATGGGGTAATCTGAGGTACAAAAAATGGCCACAGCAAAGTCACCCATCTGTGGCTGAGGCAAATTGCTAGCCTGCAGTAGTGGCAAAAGCTGCTTCCTTATTTTTTGTCTTTATGTGGCTAGAAGATGGACCGACCATGGGATGAGTAGTCTGCTCCTTGGTCAAGCAAAAATGGTGCCTCTTTCCCAGAGAAGACAGGCAGCAAATGCCAGCAAGCACTACCAGTCTACAAAAAATACTTTCTTGACAGAAAAGAACAATAAAAAACACTTCCTGAGTGCTGCCCCTTGGATGGTTTCAATTTCAACAGGAATTTTACAATTTAAATTTTGAGCTGATAAACCACCCCAAGTTATATTGTGCTGAGTTTCAGACACTCCTAATAAAAACAAAGGAGAACCAAAATAAGGTTCCTTGCAACATCTGGGATTTGACTGCTAATCCTGACAAACCTTTGTGACTTGTATAAACAGCTTATGATATCTCAGTAACCATTCAAGCAAGACACATATTGCCAACAGGATATTCTTCATAAAAAAAACAGACATAAATACATGAAAACATATTGGAAGGCTCTAAATAAAAATCTGCAAAAGCAACAGAGACCTCCAAAGCAGACATCCAAACAACCTCCACTCCCCCAACACAAACCATGAAACACATACTTCACAAAACGAGTGTGCCATGCAATCACAGCCTTTAAGGCAAAATAACATACCCAACACACTAGTAATAGGTGACTTTATAGTCAGGCACACTGACGTCCCACTCACTAGGCTGAACAAGGAGAAGGTTACTGTTAGCTGCCTGGCAGGTGCCAGGATCCGCCACATAACACAAACACTCAGGTCACTCCAGAACATGTACAAATACAAATTTGTCACTGTCCAAGTTGGTGTGAATGACCTGAGCCGTACCTCCCTGGACTACATGAAAAGAGACATAGAAGAGCTCTCTGATCAAATAGCCCAGGCTGGTATGACCCTGACCCTGAGTAGCATCCTGCTCTCACCAAGAATGATACCACAGTACAAAGAAAAAATGATCAATTTCCACAATTGGCTAAGTTTCTGGTGTCATTCTAAGGGGATCCAGTGTCTGTCTGCCTGGGATGACATGCTCGACAAGACACGCTGCTTCTCTAGAGACGGCTTGCACCTGTCACCCTTAGGCTTTCGAATACTGGCCAAGGCTCTTGCCACCCCCATAGTGCCTTTTGTAGGCAAGGCTCAAAAGGCAAACCCACCACCATAAATAGCACAAGTAACAAAAAACTGAGGGTAATGCTACTCAATGCCAGAAGTCTAAACCTCAAAATGCACACACTCGAGGCACTCCTCAGTATGGAGGAAAATCAATATACGTACAGTAACAGAAACCTGGTTTAAGGCTCCAGAGAGCACCTCAGCACTACCAGGCTACAACTCATACCATACATTTTGGCCACAGAACCCACACCAAAATACAAAAGGTGGGGGCGTATCCATATTCATCAAGGATACCCACACCTCCAGGTTAGTGGCACAGCATGATGCTTCAGAGATCATCCACATGCAACTAACAACGGGCAAAACTGCAATTCAAATTGTAGCTTGCTACAGATTACTCACCATGTCCCAGGACCCCCATTCCACGTTTCTGGAAACACTGATAAACATAAAGGTCCTACCAAACACCCTAATATTGGGTGATTTCAATTACCCAGACATTAAATGGGAGAACTACTCAAGTACTAACTCCCTTGCCCAACATTTCCTAAAATTTATAAACACAAACGCCCTGGATTAACTGGTCAACACTCCCACCAGAGGTGACAACATATTGGACCTGGTCATCACCAACATGGGCGACCAGTGTTCCACACTGGTTTAACCCCTCGCTGGTTAGATCTGACCATAAAGAAATCACTCTGGATATCCACATTATGCCCCCACCCCCGGTCAAGAAAACCACAGTGAAAAACTTTTCAAAAGCAAACTTCACGTTACTTAAGACCAAGGTGGAAAGTTTCAAAGCCCCCATGCTAAAGGATAACACTGTCCAAGCTGCAAAATCCTTTACTAATGCATTTTACAGGCACCTACAAGAATGCATGGATCATACTATCCCAAGCAAAACAAAGACTCACTCCTCCAAGATAAGGAAACCAGTCTGGTGGACCCCTGCCATAAACAAGCTATACAGCAGAAGGAGGAAACTAGTACAGAAAAGAGTAAAATCCCAAGAAGGGAAGACATCCTTGATCAGTATTGGCAAGAAACTACGATCCCTCATAAAATCATCCAAGGCTAGCTTCAAAAGAAAAATTGCCAAGGACTCCAAAGATAACCACAAGGCTTTCTTTAGCTATGCCAAGAATCTAAGTGGCAATGCTCAGATCTGCTCCGAGTTAGTGCAGAATGGCAAAATACACTGAACCGCCTGATATCGCCAACATCCTGGCAGACAGGTTCAGTACAAAGTTCATCTCCCTCTCACCCTCAAAAGGGCCCATAACCATACCAGAAGAATATAGTGCCCCTGAAATCACAGACACTCAGTTTAAAACAGCCGTCTCCAAAGCTAAAAACACAGCATCAGTGGGACCAGACAGTGTCCCAGGCTGCATCCTACACAAGCTCAAAGATGAACTAACCCCTCACCTAAACACACTCTTCAAACTCAGCCTCTCCACAGGCTACGTACCCATAGAGTGGAGCACAACAACAGTTATTCCGCTCCACAAAGGTGGAGCCACAACAGACCCTGGGAACTCTCGCCCTATAAGCCTTACTAGCTTGGTCTGCAAGGCTATGGAGTGCATCATCATGGAACTCATTAACAGAGACATTAGGAACCTCCAAACACTGGACCCTACCCAGTTCGGCTTTGTTAAGAGCAGATCATGCCTCCTAAACCTGGTGGACTTCTTTGAGACAGTTACCAAGGCTATAGACGAGGGAAAGGTGGTAGATACAGCCTACATAGACCTCACAAAGGCCTTCAACACCATTCCCCATTCTGGTATTATAGACAAGCTCACCAGCCTGAACATAAACCCCTATGTCACAAGATGGATTGCCAACTGGCTCATGGACAGAACCTATATGGTGAGAGTTGCAGGAGCTAGGTCCGACTCTAAACCAGTTACAAGTGGCATTCCCCAGGGCTCAGTCCTTGGACCCCTCCTGTTCGGCATATACTTCTCAGAGGTACAGGCAAGCACAGGAGGATTATGACTGACCAGGTTCACAGATGACTGCAAACTAGGGGTTATAATTGACTCTCTGGCTGACACAGACATCCTCCAAAAGGGTTTCACTGAGATGGATACCTGTTGTCTAAATCATCGCCTCAAGCTAAATGCCAAAAAGTGCATAGTCATCCCCTTTGGACAAAACAAAGTACCCACAAACTACCACATAGATGGTAGTCCCCTAAATATGGAAGATGTAATAAGGGATCTGGGGACCCAAGTAGATAGTAATCTCTCTTTTGATAATCACATTGCCAACGTAGTTAGAAAATCATCATAGAGTACAATCCCATTTGGGATGTACCTTACAAGACACCTGCAACAGCTGGAAAGACCACAAAAGTACCTCACCAAGAGGATCACTGGCCTCAAACAGATGCCCTATGCAACTCGATTGAAGAAACTCCAGCTGTACTCGGTTGCATACCACCTACTCAGAGGTGATATCTGCCTGACATACAAGGCCATGTCCAACCCAGAATTGATTGACACACTCCACCTAAAGAAACCATATCCCTCGAGCCACATGCTCTAGGGATCTAAACCTCACCACAACAATAAATAGGACATGCTGGAGGGATAGATTCCTGTCCCAGAGATTTCCCATGCTTTGGAACAAGATTCCAATCTACATTAGGCAGAGCTCCTCACTAACACTCTTCCAGAGAAACCTTGACGAGTGGATGGGAAACAGAAAGCTTACCCCGGGGATCACTTCAGTGGCTCTGCCAGACAGAGACACAGGTGTCACACAGGGAACTAATCTAAGGGGGCAGCGAAAGCCAACACATTCTGGATAGGCTTATAAATGCCTTCAGGGAAGATAGCCTAGTACCTACCTATGAACCTGTGAGCTGTCATGTGAGACCATGCAGTTCTGTCTGTGTTACCTAAATGTTAAGATATTTAGAGGAATATGAAAATTATTGCAATACAAATAAACAGTATACAAATAATATTCAATATCTCTTTAGCTGCATTAGACAGATGTCAAATATCATTACAGTTGTGTTTGCTATCATGTTTGCTTTAAAATGAAATCTTCTGATACCTTGTATGTAGTATGGTTTTGGAATTGTGAATGCAAATATGAACAAGCAATATCTGACACCTAGAGGTGTCAGTAGGAGGTAACTGCAGAAATGCCTGGAGGTGCACTAGGCTGTAATGAATTAAATCTGTTATCTCCTTTTTTATAATACTCACTGTGAGCAGCATCAGCTGTTTATTGCTATTCCCAGTTCATAGCTGCATTTCTTTTTTGCTTAAAATTTTTTTATTAATTTTAACATTGTAATAACGATCAATTGCATATAACAAGTAGAAAACATAAGTGATAAACTATGTGCACTATTTACATCTGACCTGAATACATTAAATTATAGAAACAAATCAAACAGTGAAAGTTTTTGCATAGAATGTAGACAAGTTTTTCCTTCTTTCTTTCCTTGTTATTAAGTGTCGTCTGAGATCATTTTTAGGGTCTATATTATATGCTCGAAGTTTTATAACTTTGACGCTCATATAATCGACCCTATATGAACGAAGTTTTAAAACTTCGAACATATAAAAAAAATAAATAAATAAAAACAATCTACGTGAATGCTCAGAGCAGGGGGGCAGGCCCCCATGCACCCCCACACCCCCCCCCACTATTTAAATATACCAACTCCGAGATCGCACTACAGTGAAGTAAAGGGAAACATTCCCTATGGTGATCTCACTTTACTGTAGTGCGATCTCGGAGCTGATATATTTAAGTAGTGGGAGGTGGAGGGGTGCGGGGGGGGGTTGCCCCCCTGCTCAGAGTGTTCAGGTAGGTTGTTTTTGTTTTTATTTTTTTATATGTTCGACATTTTAAAACTTTGCTCATATAGGGTCAATTATATGAGCATCAAAGTTTTAAAACTTTCAGCATATAATATAGACCCCATTTTTAAAGTCTCAATTAGAGATAATGTCTTATTACAGGGATTATTGCTCCATACCTTTGGCACAATTCTCAGCTCCTTAATCTTGATTTCCATCAAAGCTGTTTCTTTCAAGAGACACAAAAATTCTTCCACTGTTGGTTCAGATGATGATTTCCATTTTTTTGTAATGCATTTCCTTGCCACAGCTAACATAGTCCATAATAGAGAGAGAACATTGTTGTTCATTTCTATTTTTTCATTAACATTTAACAAGATTAAAGATTTTGTTAATATAAATGCATCTGAGAATGTAGCTTGAAGAAATTTACTTATTTCTTCCCAAAATTTTTTGAGTTTTATACAATCATATAACATTTGCAGTTTGCTTCACATTTTTGTAAACACCTCCAACATGTAACTTCTTTGGTAGAATTAAACTTGGCTAATTTGTTAGGAGTAAGAAATGATCTATGTAGAAACTTCCAGATATAAATCTTCCAAAATTGTGAATTTGAAGTTAATTTTATGGAGTACAATAAGTTATTATGTGGCCTTTTGTAATATAATTCCAGTAATTTTGATGGGTTTCAACTTTATAATTCATTAAAATTTTGTAATGATATGAAGTTATATTTGTCCAGTTGTAATTGTTGTAAATAATTTCAAACATTAGTTTTGTTATTTTGGGACTTATTTTAAACGAGGAGTTGTTGATTATTCTGCTTAGATCTTGTGCATGTGATATTACACTTTGCAGTACTAGCCAATCATTTTCCCATAGGGTAATTCCTAAATAATTTATGGTAGAAACTTGTTTACTATTATATAATTAGAGTCTGACAATAAATAATTATTTTATTCAGAATCATATAATTAGATTTTGTTTTATTGAAATGAAGACCTGAGATTATATAGAATTTCTCAACTTGTCTATCTAATTCTTTTAGAAAATCTCTTGAAACAGATAAGGTGAGAAGTACATCATATGCAAATAACATGATCTTAGAATTAAATTGATCATAAATGTCTATGCCTTTTGTTGTAGAGTTACTACATATTGAGGGAGTGAATAGTTTCACAGCTAATGCAAATAAGATTGGGGACATCGGACAACCTTGTTTAGTGTCTTTGGTTATCACTATAGCTTCTGATGTGAATGGTCCAAGTTTTACATATGCAAGGTTATCTTTGTATATATTTTTTTATCAATGTGATAAAGGAGATGGGAAATTCAAAAAGTTTTAGGGCCTTGTATAAGTAATCCCATTTTAATGTATCAAAGGGGGTCCCCTTCACATGGTCAACTCTTCAAAAAGCCGACCATGGGGAACCGCTATCTCCGTACAGTGCGGAATGGGAAAATTTCCCTCTTCCGCACTGTAGTTTGATCTCGGAGTTGATATATTTAAGTTACGGGGGGTGTGAGGGGTGGAGCCCCCCACAGGGGGGGGTGCATGGGGATGGAGCCCCCCTGCTAACAGTTTAATGTAAGTGTTTTTTGTGTTTTATGTGTTTATTTTACGTGGTCGGCTTTTTGAAAGTCGATTATATGGTCTCAGCCATATGAAAGTCGACTTTCTGAAGTCGACCATGTAAAGTAGACCCATCAAAGACTTTTTCAATATCTAGTGTTACTATAACAGCTTCTTGCTTACTTCTGTTTATAATATCTGTGCAGCAAAAAAATCCAGATGACCACCAAGGCTTAAAACAGGTTTATTTAGACAAGCATTTTCACATAGAACAAGCCATGCTTTCTCAAGTCTTCAGTAAAACAGTAAAAATCCATGCATATTTTATATCAAAAGTACTATCAATTAATTAATTAAATAAATCATTAAAAATAAATCCAACCCTTAAAATACATCAATTAAGTCTTCAACTAGTATTGCATCTTTCTTAAATGAGCGAGCTTCCAGCTCAGGTTTAATGTAGACATAGTTGTTCTGTCCAGGGTATACATGAGTTTGCAGCTTTATTATCCACTTTAATTCAATTATTTCAATTAAGTTGTTTAATTTACCCCTTCTCTTGTCATTATTAACATTTTGTAAGACTCTAAACTTAAAATTATGTGAAGGGAACTCCATTATAAGCTTAGCTAAAGCATTTAATTTGTTCTTATTTTTTATATCATACATATGCTGATAGATTCTGAGTCTTTTCTGTGTCTTCCCTATATAGAAACATGCACATGCAGTGCACTCTGCGATATATATTAAGCTAGTTGTTCTACAAGTAGCATAGAATCTAGGCTGAAACATAAAGCACAAAACAACGTGTTTAAATTCTTGTACAGAAGAAACATATTGACACATTTTACACTTATTGCAAGGATATGTTCCAAGTGGGCACACAGTGTTGTTTAGCCAATCATTACAAAGTAACTGTTTTAAATTGCTCTTGTTCTTATATGCAAAACTGGGCACTCTACCTATAACATTTTCTGTTTCTTTATCAGTTATCAGGAAGTGCCAGTTATTCTTCATTATATTATAAACCTTGCTAGTGTCACTAGCATATTTACTAACAAAACATACTTTTTCATTGTGCTTAAAGTTCCTTTTTACAGTTACATTCATTGCTGGCTTTACACCTATAGAATGAATTCCTTTGCTGTTAGCAGTTTCATTCTTTACAGTTTGAAACATGGTTTGTCATACCCCCTCTCCATAAATAGTTGCTCCAAGTAATTAATTTCTTTCTCTTTATCAATTTGCACATTGCATTTATAGTGTTATTAATGTCCCACACGAATATGTTCATATTTTTTTGAACAGTACGCAGGATTTTAAGATATATAATTATTCTACTTTTACCCCTAGCCCTGCGCTTATTGATGTGCTTGCCAAGGGTCTAACCTTTGTCCCTTCCATTAGAAGTGATTTAGCAAGAACTTTGATTATTTGAAGGTTTATACTCGGAAACTTAACTTGAATTTGTTGTTTGGGAACAATTCTAGTCTCAACAGGTATTTCAGGGTTGCTAGTGTATTTAACCCTGGGTTACATCCTTCTTTATTACTATTTGAAAAAAATCAGTGAGAATGATTTTAGAACCATCTTGAATAAAAGGGGACCAAGTAACACTGAATTGTTGAACTTGTCTAGATTAGAAAGGGATGTTTTGGAGGACTTAAGGTTTGTTAACATCCATGTCATGAAGCCTGATAAGGGGGGTGGTTTGGTTTTTATGGAAAATGTAGATTACAACAACAGGATTGGCATTCTTTTGGCAAACAAAGCATACCTCAAAGTTTCTTTGAATGAAATGAATGGGGCATATCAACGCATCAAAGGTTTCATTAATGATTTATTCATTGACGGATGCATTGATATTGACTTGTTTATTTTTTTGTCTATTTCACATCCATTGACCCCTTCTTTATTTGGTTTGCCTAAAATAAAGACTTGAATGACCCCCCCCCCTTTTTTGACCAATCATTGACGGAAGGAAATCCATTACTTATGGCTGTGCCAGATTTGTTGATACTAAGCTTAAGAATGCCCTGGAAAATGAATCTCAGATTTGTAGAGATTCATGGGCATTCTTGGGAGCCATAAATGACCTTCCTTTTTCAGAGGACCTTAATTTCCTCACAATTAATGTCCATGAGTTATACACTATAATACCACAAGATATTGGATGTGAGTGGATTAGGGACTTTTTACTTGAGAAAAGTGTTGACGGTTCATGTATTGACTTGGTGATTTACTTGTTAGTGTTTGTCTTGAACAACAATTACTTTCTATTTAATAACAATTATTATTTGCAGAAATCGGGTGTTGCCATGGGCTCTCCTTGTGGAGCCATGTTTGCAAACACAGTTATGGCTTTCTGGGAGAAAAAATTCCTTTTTAAGGATGTAGTCTTCCAGGAGAGGGCTGCATGGTACACCCGTTACCTAGATGATATTTTTATACTTTGGAGAGGAGATAAATCTTCAGCTGAACTATTTGTTAATCATATCACTAAATTTACTAACTTTCTGGAATTCACATGGGAATTTAATATTGATAGAATTTCCTTTTTGGATGTTGACAACTAAAAATTATTGTCTGAATAGGTACACTTCCAAAATTTTTAGGAAAACCACCTATTCTAATGCATTCCTTCATTTTTCCAGTTGTCACCCCTTCTTCCAGAAGAAGTGAGTTATTAAGGGCCAACTTGTACGGGCTGCAAGGATGGTTTCCTTGGAAAGTGATTTTAATGACGAGTGTGACTTATTGAAGGAAATGTTTATTAAGCGTGGTTACCCTGTTAAGTTAGTGGAAGATCTTATTGGTGAAGTTTCCTTTAAAAGATCAAAAGTTTTTTTAAGCCTTTATTGACTGTTAATGATGCTCCCATTATTATAGAAATAGATACTAAAAGGTTAAATATTTATACTGATTTAGGTGAGGTTGATAATAATGCATCAATAACTGGTCCCAATGTGAAAGTAACTGACAACAGCCATTTAGGTTCCTTACCTGAGACTGAAATAGCTAGATTAAGTTTCATCACTACTTTTTCTATTGACGCTCCCTTACTGAAATCAATTATATATAAAAATTGTTTTTCTCTTCAATGATGTATCCATTAGAAATTATGTAGGAGATTCTCCTTTTGTGGTTTTTAGAAAGGGTAGGAACCTGAAAGGCATCCTTGAGAATGGCATTCTAAAATACCACTTACCACATTGTGGCATGTTTAAATGCAAAGCTTGCTGCTGGTGTAAGTATGTTAACGTTGTCACTTCTTTTGTTGTCAATAACAAAAAATATCACATTAAAGGTAAATTCAATTGTAACACAAGGGGGTTGTTTATTTAAGTTTATGCTCTAAATGCCCTGCCTTTTATGTGGCAAAACAGAAAGACCCCTCAAAAGTAGAATTTATGAACACCTGTATGCAATTGACAAAAAGAATTTGAACAATGCTTTAGCCAGGCACATTAATACCTTTCCCGGCCATGAGTTCAAATTTTTGGTTATTGAGAAAATATGTGACATCAGAGGCGGACCCAAAGATTTGAAATTAGATGAGAAGGAGCTTATTTGGCAGCTTAAGCTTAATGCTTTAACCTTTCCAGGTTTAAATGACTCAGTTTTGATTAAAAGTATTTTGAAACTGAAGTCTTTAATGCGTTAAGGCTTAATTTTTGTTTTTATGGATGTTTTTGTCTTCATTTATTAATACTTGTTTAGGAACCATTTCTAAGAACATATGTACATGTTTTTTATTTATATTTGTTTAGTATTATATTTTTGCTTATGTTTCGATTATTCTTATGTATGATCTTGATATGGATGGGCTTGATTGTTTTTATTTGTTTTTTTAGTAGTTTGGTACTTTAAATAGAGGCTTGGCTTTTGTGAGTAGGAAATGATGTCATTACTTGTGAATATATTTAAATTCATGTATTTACTATTTCTTTTGTCTGAAGAAGTTTGCTAAACTTAGTAAACGAAAGCACTAACCTTCATCATTTGTCCAGTGTGGTTTGTCCTCTGTAATTTAGTATTTCAGGTTTGCAGTTTCGTTTTTTTACAAATTCTTTGAATGTTATCATAAGTACGTCTATTATATATAAAACCTGTTTGATCTTCATATATGATATAAGCCAGGGATTTTTTAATTCTGTTAACTAATATGGACATAAACATTTTATAATCATTATTGAGCATTGAAATTGGACAATAAGAAATACATTGTTCGGGGTCTTTATTTTCCTTTATTATTGGCGTGATTAATGAGTATCTCCATGAGGGGGAATTCTATTTTGTGTTTGTACTTCAATTAGAGTTTTGTAAAATATTGATAGTACTGAATTTGGAAATATTTTATATAGTTTGTTTGTTATTCCATCATTTCCTGGAGTTTTGTTGGGTTTACTTTCTTTGATTTTTTTTCAATTACTTCTTATAAGATATTTGTTTTAGGATGTCAAGTTTTATTTTTTCTGGTATTTTCTTGATTATAGGAAGATCTGGTTCTATGTAGGAAAAAATATTATGTGATTTACCTGTTGAATTTTGTTCAGTATAGTGAAATTTAAAAGCATCTAGAATATCACTTATATCTGATACTTTTTTATTCTTCCTACCTTCATGAGATATATTTATGATGTTATTCTCTCTAGTTTGTCTTTTAATTATCATTGCTAAGTTGTGCATATATTTAGTAGTAGTGTATGAATTCATTTTTAATTTTTCTAATGCTAGATTAATCTGATTAATTAGAATTTCATTATGTTTTTTATTTAGTTCTTCTATTTCCTTTTTGTTATTGGATATAATTGTCAGATCCTTATTTTTGATTTTTGTAATTTGTTCCTGAATATTTTGCAATTCAGATTCGCATTCTTTTGATTTATTTTTGAACCAAGTCAAAATTTTGCCATAGATATAAGCTTTCATTGTGTCCCATACTATTACAATATTTGTTTCCTCAGTATAGTTAGTATCTAGATATAATTGCAATCCAGAGTCTAGCCATATTTTAAACTCTTTAAGTTTTGTAATATAGGCCAGGATCCTTGTCATATATGTTAAGCTCTTGTAATTTACTTGTATATCACTACATTTCTGACTGCTGCTTATCATAGTTTACTGCTAGCCATGGTATAACTCCCATACCTACTTCAGTAATGATCTACTTGCACAGCAGTTTGCTACTGGCCTGTACGAAGCCATAACGATTACCTTCCTCTCTTCCCCAAGGAGAATGTTATGTGTTTGGCCCTCTCTAGGCCACTCTCTGTGCTACTTGAATTGCAGACCCGAAGCCACCCCAGCATTGCAAGTTTGTCAAACTCTCCTACTTGTGGCAACATATACAACTGTCCTAAGCTTGTAGTTGTGTGCATTGGTTACTGTTAGAGTTAGAGCGCAGGTGTCTTATAGCAGTATGTTTTTGTTACTGTTAAAAGTTAGTCTGTTGTTATTACGTGTGTCACCATCCTCACTGTACACATTCACTCTTCTTTCTCTTTCAATCACAAATTTACTCTCCTTGCTACTTACCTACTTACTAAACCCCTCCTAATCAAGCACATGTGCAACTATCTTAAGCTTGCAGTAGCATGTGTTTGTCGTTGTTATGAGTACTGTGCATTATTACTGCCAGAATAGCTACCTTAATTGCATAAGAACACTCCCACATCTCCTTCAGTCACTAAATTACTCATCCTGCTGTATACCTTCTTAGGAGACCCTTTAATACAGCACTTATGGAAATCCAGCCTGTTCTAACCTCTGCCTTAGCCACGTTGTTAGTACTTGGTGTATTGAAGTAGCATAACTACCTAATGTTTACTGATAACCCCCTACTTTCATGTACTAGCATTACCTACGACAGATATAGCTACTTAATTAATCTAAAGGCAGATCTCTCCCTATGATACAGAGCCACCCATGTCACCCAGAATACTCCATAGCAAACCTCCATCAGCTAGAAGTACTTGACTAACTGAATCTACTCCTTCACTTTGCGCTACTTCCACATTCAAGGAAAATTGCCAAAGCTGAAAGCCAAAACTGTTTAGGTCCTCAAAGCCTGCAGCACTATTTATTGGTGATTCCACAGACACACACAAACTCAGCACTCTCAGGGGGATAAAGACAATTTGATGGTAACTTGTTTCTGTGGTGTCAAAACAAGTAATGTCATCTGGGTCCTTAAAACTCTCTGTTGACATACATACGGCTATGGCCTTGTAGTAGACCATGTGGGAGTGAGCAGTCTAAAGGGCTCTATCTTGTGGGAGATGCAGGAAAACATAACTGAGTTCTCCCCCCATGTCTCTGAAATAGACAAGGCCCTAGTGCTAACCAATATTTTACTGTCCCTGAGTTTCATGCTTAAATACACAGATAAGATAACAACTGGTTGGTAAAATGATTTCATTTCATGGGAATCCAATTTGTGACAACATGAAATGAGATGCATGACAGTCCCTCCTGCTCTGCTAGGGACAATAAACATCCCCCCAAAGATTTCTGCATGCTGGGTATGACATTGGCTGCCTTGTAGTGTCTCTTTAGACAAGGTTCAAATTAGGACATTCCAATGTATCTAATTATAATTTGATCAATATCAGGATAGTACTGCTTAATGCAAGGAGCTTGAATAACAAAATGCCAGAGTTCAAGGCCTTCCTGACTCTTGAAGGCATTCGGCAGTGTGTGTTCTTAATAAAACTTTGTTTCAAATGTAGTGGTAATCATACTTCTCAACTGTCCAGATTTTCTCAGAATGTCCAGATTTTTCCCTCATAGTTTTGGTCTGTTTCTCATAAAATTTGTGGATGTTTGGCAATAATAATAAATAATAACAGATGTTTGAGTTTCAGACTTCATATCCTTCAGAAAATATATGGTAATGCAAAATCTGTTATTCTAGTAACTTTCTAAGGTTATATGAGCAATATTTAAAATCTTACCCTATTTTTGGGCCTCTGTCCTCCCATTATTTCTGGCTTTGTCCAGATTTTGTGTGCTGAGAGGTTGAGAGGTATGGGAACTGTAGGCGGGGTGGCGATATTTTTCCTCCACCCCATCACTTCACTCCAAATCCTATACGAATGATAATAACATGAAGCTGATCAAGATCCTAGTATCACTCAAAAAGACTATCACATTACAGGACTCCTCCTATGCCTCTTGCTAAGCACAAATGTTACTTAAGTCAATATATATATATTTTGATAGATTTTAACTATTCTTCCATCATCTGACAAACATACACACCTAGCAACAAATATGTGCAGATATTCCTTCATTTTCTTAATACCAGTTCCCTTAACCAGAGTCTTTCAATCTTGTCTTTACTGATATATCATTTGCCATACTCCTCTTGTGTTTCCACTGCCCTGGAAACATCTGATCTACCAGGCTGTCATCTTCAGAATTCCTGACATAAAGAAAAAGAATTTGTATTTAAAGTCAAGTATACATAATTTGATGATAATATCAACAATTATAACTAGGATAAATCCACAATCTGCCCTCGCCATGATGCCGTTGCATATTTTTCCGTAGTCTCCTTTTTTCTAGAGAAAAGCATTAAGGCATTTATCCCCATCTGATACAAGTATAATGGAAAGTTTAAAAATAAAGCCACATGATGCAGTTCTCATATCAACAAACTTTACAATAAAAGGAAAATCTGCTTGCTCTTTATAACAAGTCTGCACTGGCCCATTATAAAAAGGACTTAAATTTCATAAGCAAAACCCTAAAATGCAAAATTAATAAATACAAAGCCATTTATGATTTCACAGTTGCCTCTGCTGCCAAAGATTGTAATGCATTCTTTAGCTATATTAGAAAAAGAAAATTCAACTCAAAGAGCTGCTCTGAGCTTATACTAAATGACACCAATTACTTAGATCATGAAGTCATCGCCAATATCCTTGCTGAAAAATTCAGCCCTGCATTTATTTTGCCGACTCAAATCCTGTTCACCCCCCTGCCTCCACAGAAATACTTATCCTAAATGCCAATCTGGATTAAGAAGTCTCAGCCTTGTCCAAAAATGAGAACACCAGCTCCACGAGTCTCTATAACTTTGGATTCAGTAACATTCCAGGCTAGCTTGTAGTCAATATAAAGCACAATTTAATTCAGCTCCTATTAAATTTCTTCAGTCTAAGTGTCAGCACTGGTTACATCCCCAGGGATTGGAGATAGGCTGTAGTGAGGACTCCAATATTGATCCTGTTAACTATATACACATAAGCGTCACTATCATCACTACAAGACAATGGAATGGACCCTTACAGAGCTCATAAAGTATGACATAGGCAAGCAGATTGTGTCTATGCAGTCTGGTAGATTTCTTTGAAAGGGTTATCAAACCTTGGACGAAGATCAGACTGTCTATTCTGTATTTCTGGACATTATCAATTATTTATTTATATTTGTTGACCGGGAGTGTCCGACTGGACGCAGGTCCATTTTCAGTGGAGGCCCATGGAGAAAAGCTCCACAGTTAAAATAAATAGACAGTAGTTACATTGTATTACATAGCGATTAACAATTTACATAGCAATTACTTACAACATATTTACAGATGAAGAACATAGTACATCAGTAGACAACTAGAATCCTTACCTGTGAAGTACATAACAGACATTAGCAAATGTTACAATAAGAAGTTCCTGCTGTATAATAAGTACTAGGCTTATGAGCATCTGAGCTTGCTATAATCAAGGTAGTTAGTGGAATCAAGGCCGTTAATAAAACTTCGCATGGAGGTATTTATGGTAAACTCACCCATTTCAATGTCAACTATTATGTTATGTGTTGGACTGCTAACTTCCTCAGTGACAGAATCCACATAGTAACAGTTGATAGAACATCTTCAAAACAAAAAATGTCATCAGTGGTGTCCTGCGGGGCTCTTGTCCTGAGTCCCTCTCCTTTTTGACATTGACATCTTGGATGTGAAAGCAAACGTTAATGGACTATGCTTAACCAAGTTTGATTATGACTGCAAACTAGGAGCTGTTGTAAACTCCTCTTCTGACGATCAGATACTCCAATAAGGGCTTGATCAATTCAACACCTAATAAAATAACTATAGGATCACTCTCAATGCTCAAAATGTGGTGCTGTCATTTTTCAGGAAATCAAACACCTATAGTTTATCCCATATCAGAGATACTCCTGACAAAACTGATACAGTCGTTAGAGATCTAGATACGTATGTTGAAAACAAGCTTACTTTTGAACACCATGTCTTGGCTGTCATTAAGAAATGATATCACATTGCACATTATTTTTCTGAAGGTATCTTCTTTAGGTCCAAGGAAGTCATAGCTCCACTATATACATCCCTCATTAAACCTTTCATTGAAAAAAATGCTCCATTTGGCATGTACCACTCTAAATGCTTAATTCAACTTAGAAGACCACAGAGATTCCTAATTAAGAAAACTGAAGGACTAAGCACTCTCAGCTACCGAGACAATTAAAAGCCCTCTTTTTATATGCTGTTTCATACAGTCTCTTAACTGGTGATTCTCCGCCTGGTGTTTCATGCTGTGAAGGACTCTGCATTTTTTAATCTTTTTTACCTTCAAAGAACCAGCAGTACTATGACTACTGGTATCAAAAACCTTAACCTCCATCATGACATTAACAACACCTGTTGAAATAATACATACGTAACCAAATATTTTGGTAACAGACTTCCTCTACATATTTTTTTTTTTTTTGCTGTTACTTTAAACAGAGACTCAATAAGTGGACGGGTAATCACAAATTAACCCCTGGGGTATGTAATAATAGTTTTATTGATCAGACCTGCCAATATCTCATAATTTTATTGTGATACTTGACTAAACTTTTCAAAGTTCATTTAGGCCATAGACTTAGTACACACCTATGAACGTTGGTGGCCATGTTGAGAACAGATAATTAAAGGTTATGATTGGAGACCTGAACATAATTCTTTGTACTGCATGGAGTTTTATTTGCTCCACGTACTGTCAGTTATAGAAAAAAAGAAAGAAAGAAAGAAAGAGAAAGGGTAGCAGCATTAGGTGTTTTATCTGATTTGCAAGCCAGTAAAGCACTTAAGTTCTGTCAAACAGACAGCAGCATGCCTCTCAACTTCTTTACTTAAGAATTCTGGACAAATCCAGAAATAATGGGATACATAAGAGAAAAATCAGGGAGAGATTTTAAATATTGTTCTAGTTCACTTAAAAAGTAATAAAACAGTTGTGCATCAATATATATCTTCTGAACAAGAAATAGGAACCTCTAATGTCTGGCATTATTGACTAACTATAATCCACAGTGATTTAACAGAAAATCAAACATTATATGAGGGACAGTGCAAAAATATGTGGCAAAATCAAGAATGTTCTACAAAATAAGGAACAGTTGAGATGAATGGGCAGCAGGCAGAAACAACGTGCTCCTTTGCCAGTGGCAAAGCTAGGGTGGGGTGAAAGGGTGGCTGTTACAGGTACAAAGTGTTAGGGAAACAATCAGCAGAGCCCTATTATTCTTCTGAAGAGTGAGAAGGACAGATAACAGAAAAATGTTGGTGTGATCATTTCATTTCTAATATGCTTTCACAGCAAGGAAGAAATATTCAGAATGTCCTTCAGTATGTATCTGTTAGCTTGCTTTCTGCCTAATATTAATAAGTGCTGGCAGGGTTAGAAAACTATAAGATTTGTTATGGGTAGAAAGTTCTGCTCTGGAATTCGGAACGTGTGCCTAATATGGAAAGTCATAAACAAGTAGCCATGAGATCTTAGTAAGCAAAATTAATGCTGTAGTGTTCATTTCTAATTGGTCATGACAGTTTTATAATTGTTGCAATAATTTTGCCTTTAATGAAAAGAAAGTATAAAGT
Organism: Protopterus annectens; assembly: GCF_019279795.1. Taxonomy (NCBI): domain Eukaryota; kingdom Metazoa; phylum Chordata; order Ceratodontiformes; family Protopteridae; genus Protopterus; species Protopterus annectens. The sequence goes on from NC_056738.1 coordinate 202,170,760, forward strand.
CTGATTCTTGTAACCTGGGGAGACAGGATTATTATTGCATAGTCTCCCATGTATGTGTCTTTCTCTGCAATAAAGCAGGATTGTTATTCTCTGCTGAACTGTCTTGTGTGAACATTATTTGGTTCCTTAACATTCTTAAAAGGAATGCCAGCATCTCCTGTCAGAACTTAAGCACTTTAGTGCTCACTGTGTGGCATTAACTGTAGCAGCTGCTTGTTACAAATGTAGCAAGCTGTTTTCTACAGTGTAAAAGTACAGAAAGCTTTCTTTATTTTTTACAAAATGTAGAAGGACTTAATGAGCATCACAGCAGGAACAGACTTTTTCAGTTCAGAGTAATGGTGAGTGTTGAAGAGAGGTGAAGAAGAGAGTATAGGCAGGATGGAGTGGGTGGAGAAGAGTGTCAGGAGTGATTTGTGACAGACGAGTACCAGTAAGAGTGAAAGGGAAGGTCTACAAGAGGGTAGTGAGACCAGCTATGTTATATGGGTTGTAGACAGTGGCACTGACAAAAAGGCAGGAGTCAGAGCTGGATGTGGCAGAGTTAAAGATGTTAAGATTTGCACTGGGTGTGACAAGGGTGGACAGGATTAGGAATAAGTATATTAGAGGGTCATCCCAGTATGGAAGATTTGGAGACAAAGCCAGACAGGCAAGATTACATTGGTTTGGACATGTGCTGAGGAGGGATACAGAGTATATTGGGAAAAAGATGCTAAGGATGAAGCTGCCAGGTAACAGGAAAAGAGGAAGGCCTAAGATAAGGTTTATGGATGTGGTGAGAGAGGACATGCAGGTGGTTGGTGTGACAGAGCAAGATGCTGAGGACAGGAAGAAATGGAAACAGATGATCCGCTGTGGTGACCCCTAATGGGAGCAGCCGAAGGAAGAAGAAGATTAAGGTTGAGGAGGGTGCCAGATCAGGGGACAGCACTGGGTGCCAATATTGTTTGCTACATCTCTGTCCTCTGTAAACATAATGGCTTTAACTGCTGTTAGACACTTTATTCTGACACATTTTCAGTTTGTAAGCAAGCTAGAGTGAAGTTCTAACAGCTTGTAAAAGCCACTGTGGCTTCTGCTGATGTTCTTTGCCACCTGGAGCTGTCAGCTTTTAGGCCTTGGTGACAAACCCAATCTTAGCAGCATTTGAGTGTCCTTAACAAGCTTTTATTAAGTGCTCCTAAAAATTGTTAAGATTGAATCTCATGCTAGGAACATGCTTAACAAGTTTATTCTGGTCCTGTTTTTGGAGTATAATTGTGGCACTCTATGCACTTCATAGCTAGTAGAATAATACAACTTTTTCTCTTTTTTGCTGTTAGGGAGACATTTTAAATTAAAGGAATTGGAAGAAGAGAAATAAAGTGGATACTTACTCCAGTCTGTGGTCAAAATATCCACAGCCAATACTGTGGGATAAAGATGCAGATGACAAAATCTCTACTGTTGATTGCCATGCTGGAAAGCAAACTTAATCCATTTTGTGACCACATATTTGTGTGATCTGTGAAAACCACTGAACTATACAAGTTCCACTTGTGGAACAATGATGTGTGGCTGTAAATTTACCAAAATAATATGTTATATGGGGAGTAAATGTTCTGTAAAGTGATCTCCATGGATAGAAACCGCTCACAACTTATTATGGATAATCTGTACATGGAATAGGAATTAGCCCCTTATTTTCTGTTCAGTTATTACATTGTTGTGTTATTGACTATGAGGATTTGGAGAAGGTCATGGTTCAGTGCATGCTAAAAAGATTGTAGGGCTAGGAGAATAGAGTCCATGGTAACCTAACAAAACTGAAGTCAAAGAATTAGAAAAGAATGATCATTATCAGCCTGAACTACAGTATACCGAACACCCTTTAGATGTCAAAAATCTTGTAAAACCATTTAACAATGCACCCTCCCTACTTACATATTCTCATTGTGGTGTCACACAATGTCAAGGAATATTTGGTTTCACTAAGAAACCTCATATGCTTATTTTATGAAGCTGTGTAGCCTTAGAGTGAAAAATGTAGAAATGTGTGAGTGTGAGGTGTTGCGCTCTTCCTATGTTGGGGTACAGGAAGCGGTGTCATCTTACAAAAATAATATTCACTGAGAACCTTCTTTAGTGAACATGTATTTCATATGATGAACTACCTTTTAGTGATAAACTGTTTATGTTGCAATATGTGGTCATCGTGCCTCTTTACTCATCCATCAGGCCCATAATTGAGTACAATGCCCCTTTTGGGATGTACCTTACCAGACACCTGCAGCAACTGGAAAGACCCCAAAAGTACCTCACCAAGAGGATCAAAAGGCTCAAACAGATGCCATATGCTGCCTGGTTAAAGAAACTCCAGCTCTACTCAGTGGCATACCGCCTGCTCAGAGGCGATCTGTGCCTGACGTATAAAGCCATGTCCAACCCGGAATTAATGGACATGCTGCACCTCAGAAAATTCAAATCCCATTGAGCTACGCGCTCGAGAGACTGGAACCTCAGCACTGAAATAAATACGACATGCTGGAGGGACAGATTCATAACCCAGAGGCTCCCTTCACTCTGGAATAAAATCCTAGTCCAGGTTAGGCAGAGTCCCTCATTGACTCTCTTCAAGATGAATCTTGATGAGTGGATGGGAGATCGTAGGTTTACCCCGGGTATCACTTCTGTGTCACTGTTAGACAGAGGCACAGTATACTAACTTCGAAAAAGGGCATAGCAAAATTCATTTAAAATGGGTGGCGAAAGCCAAACACACTCTAGCTAAGCTTATAAATGCCCTAGGGCAGATAGCCTAGTATGAACCTATGAACCTATGAAACTATGAACCTATGTAGTGATTGTTTTTGTCTGCTAAGCTGTATTCACTATGTTTTAAAAGGAACAGGAAAATGGGAATGACAGTGCTCAGACCTACTGAACCACTAATTAAATGTATCTTTCTGTGTTATAAAGGAAGCAGAGTAGGATAAGAGACTATTTTCAGTGATATGTGCTACTAGTAGGAAATGTTACTTGCACCATTAAAAGCTTTGTATGCACTAGTTAATCATAACTATCACCTTGCAGACTTCTTGTTACATATTACTAACATTTATCATTTATATTTCTCATAAAGGTAATGAACAAAGAGTACTGACGCTGTCTACTGAGCAGTAGTTACAACAGTATGGGAGAATTCCATCAGTTGTACATGCTGGTGATTTTCAGCATGTTATTATCAAGCAAAGTACAGTTTATTGAGGTCAGTTTCTATTACATGCCATAAACTCAAGATAATAGCTACAATTTCCTTCATGTTGATTTGCATCTACAGTTTATCAGGGAGACACAGACCACTACATATTTAAGCCTTGTAAATGAGATCCAAGAGCAGGTCACCTGCATTTGTGGTCTGAAATGGTTCCTTTGTTGACATAAGGTAAGTCTCTGTGGAGTTTCCTATTACAGGCTAATAAAAGGTCTGCTTCCTGAACTGTTGATACCACGTCTTCATTATACATCAATTAATTTTTATTGACTGACAGCTCTTGTTTTCATTCTGCCACGTCCTTACTTGTTCAGCCATCCAAAACTCCCCATTCTATCTACTTAACATAATGACAACAGAGAACTGGTCTGGCTTTAAAGTTGAGTATGTCCTCACATTCTGTTTATAATTATAAAATATTTTAGTTCTTTTACCTGACCTGTATCTTGTGCTTCACATTCACTCAGATCATTTCACAGAGTCACTGTATCTTCCCTTATAAGCCCTCTTCCATTCATCAGTCCCTAAAACCTTATCTTATCTTATCTAGAACCTTATCTTTCTTTGCACTGAGCTGGTAAGCGTCATCACACAGGAAGAGGTAACTGTTTCTTCAGACTTTACAATAAAGTTTATCACAGACACCTCTCAACTATCCATATTTTTACAGAATGCCCAGATTTTTGCCTCATATTTTTGTTCTGTTCCTCATAAGATTTGTGATTTTCTAGCAAATCACTGAGGACTAAAGTCACTAAATAATGACATACATTTGAGTTTCAGACTTTGTATCCTTCAGAAAATTCATGTTAATACAAATCCTGTTATTCTAGCAACTTTCTATGTTTATGAGTAGCATTTAAAACCTGTCCCTATATTAGTTTAGACTTTGTTCAGATTTCTTGCACTAAGAGGTTGAGCGGTATGGGCACTATCCTAAATTCATTCTCTGTAACTTCTGTATAGCTGTTTCATGTGTGTCTTTCCATAGTTTAATACTGTCTTACCAAACCAGGCATTGAAATATAGCAGCTGGAATAACAATACTATTTTACCAGCACTTACTGAGGGTACAGCAGTCTGAAAAGAGACAGGATTGATCATGTAACATTAGAATTATGTACTAAAGACATGCATTAGTTGTGGCACTATGAATTTTCATATTAGAATTCAGCAGTACAAGGATATGTGGGGAAATAGTGCATGTTAAACAAAAAAGACAGGACATAAGAAGACTATGATATGAACCTGGTAAGTTACATTATTTTATACCAGCTTGACAGCAGGAGTCAATGAAACTATTTAGTCTGTCCATTATGCACATTTATCAGTCTTCTTCCTCTAAATACCCAGCATCCTGTCACACTTTCTTCACCTGTCCTATGCTCTCTTAAATGCCTCTTGTGTATTCCCACTACCCATTCCGCTGCTAGTCCATTTTATGATGCAACACCCCTCTATATGAAGAGGTTATTTCAGAGATCCAAGAAGTGGCTAGTCCCTACAATCTGCTGCCCATGCCCGCTGGGCCCCCTCACCACCTTCTGTTCAAAATGAACTATTTGCATCTCTCTCACATGGTCTTGTACATCAAAAGCATGTCTGCCTGTCTCTTATGGTATTTGGTAAGAAGAGCTAGCCTCTGGTCATAGCCTTTCCCCCAAATCCCACATACAGTCCAGTGGCTCTTCTCTGAACTTCTTCCAGCAGCCTGATATCCTTTTCTTTATATGGCTTGCAGAACTACTTACACTATTCAAAATGTGGTTTGAATAGGTCCATGTAGATTGGTAGAATTATCTCTTTGCTTCCAGAGTCTCTCCCCAAAGGATGCTGCCACTAGCCTGTCACTCTCTCTCCTGATTATCTGGTCCAGATATGATCAACAAGCTCTGTTGTCATCACTTCCACTTCCATATGCTGATATTTCATGTGATGGCCTCTCTACCCTGGGCCAGTAATCAAGGAGCCTCAATCCTCACCACTGACACTGGTGAGACATGGTCACTAAAAACAGGAATGGATTTACACAGTATTTTCAAATGCAGTTTTCTGCCACAAGCACAATTTCCCCCAAGAGCACACAGAGAACATGCTCCAGAACTGGGACTGGACTGTCTCTCCAGATCCCAAACATGACTCACTTTGGAGCACTGTGTCCCAGTTCCAAGTAGTTGACACACCCACACCTGGGTATTTGATTTTCACATACACACACACACACACACACACACACACACACACACACGCGCGCACACACACACTCCTGGGAAAGCCCCTTCTGCCCTGACTATAAGGTAATCATGCTACCCCAGTCAAATACTCTAAGGCTCTTACAAGGGTACCCAATTATACTGAGAAAAGTGAATACTAATAAAAATGGTAGAGTGTAACCAAAGCATCCAAGCTTTTTGGAGTGGGCACAGCATCACCAAAATAAACACAAGTACTCTCAAGATGTTAAAAGTATTCTCTAAAAGACCAGCCACAATGAAAGGTATAAAAATATTTAATAATAAGTAATAAAATAGAAAATGTGACAATACTAAATATCTAAGTACAATAAACACCAGAGTTTCAGTCACAGGAGAAATAAAAATAACACAGTTGGATAGATTCAAACAGACACAGGAAAAACAATACTTAACTAATCTCACTGTGTTTCCTGACTGTCTAAAGAATAACTGTTCCCTAGCAAATTTATTAATACAGCAAGGAAAAATAGGATGCTGAGATGCTTAATTCCACAAGGCAAGATGATGAGCTTCTAAGTGAACTGAACTAACTTATCTTACTGACTGTGATAACTGACATAGATCTTTTATATCAGGTTCCAAAGGAAACAAAATAAAAGCAAGCTGCTGTGAGAGTTCCATCCTCTCAATGCTGGTTATATCACATTTGATTACTTGACTCTGGTACAACGCACATTCAGAGCTTTGCTAAGATCTGTTGCAGTATTTGAAAATTATAAACAATTTCAAAAAACTTCTACTCTTCCCTTCCAGAAATCCCTGGTTAAACACATACATTTAATCAGTTACAATAACACTGTTGATACATTTTTAACACAAGCATCTGTACAAGTCAGTGTGATAGTCAAATAACACAAAATGATTTACAAAACTCCAGCTAACTATGCTAGCATATGTTACACATACACTGCCCAATTCTCCCTGACAGAGATGGCAATACCTCACATCGTCACATTTCATACCAGAGTTGTTATGGTCCAAATGCAGTAGTTGGGCTCTTAGTTGAAAGGGATGAATCTGAGATGCAAAGAAAGGAGGGAATAGAAAGAAACATGACTTGGTTGATGGTTGGTGGCAAACCCAAAACAGATATAATGGCAAATCACTATATATAGAATGCATTGTGGATTGTGGTATATCTTCTAAGGAGAAGTAAAAAGGATGAAACTAAATGGTCTGCTGATAGATCCTGGGATAGCTGCAATGGCAGAGAGGGTATGTGCAGTGGGCTGCATAAGGTGTAGAGGTCAAGTAAACTAGAAGGACTTTGATTTTGCTTCCATTTAGCTATATTCGTATATTCATATGTTACTGTGTTAGAAAGGTATATGCCGCGGTGGTACAGTGTTAGCGTTGTTACCTCACAGCAAGAGGTTCTCCCGTTCGATTCTCAGCTGGGCTTGGGAGTGCCTTCTGTGTGGAGTCTGCATGTCCTCCCCGCGGTTGGGTAGCATTTGAAAGACATGCGTGCATAAATGGGCGTACCTTCGTTGAAGATTGGGCGTCGAGCTGTCACCTCTGCGTTTCATAAAAAATCTACTGCCAATCAGCGGACCGGAGTTCCGCTGTGGCGACCCCTTACCAGGAAAAGCCGAAAGACAAACAACAACAACAACCGTGTTAGAAAGGTAAGCACAGATTCAGTATTTTGACCCCCAGCATGAAGAACGGAAGCCTGTCTGTTTCCACAGAAAACAAATGAGGATAAGGTCAAAATTAAGACTGGAGTCCAGAGTGACATTAAGACATTTTTTTAAGTCAGGGATAAGAATATGAGAACTGGTAGGGAAATTACTAAGTGCTTGACCTAGAATGAGGTAAAGAACATTATCTTATTTTCTTTTATTTCTAATAGGTTCATTCCAGGCAAGCCAGTTTCTGAAGGCAGAAAGAAGAGTGGACAGCTGAGATGCAACTTTAGCATGGGTTTAGGTTGTGTAAATAACAACTGTGTCTCTGACATAAAGGCAGAGGCAACAGACAGAAGGAAAATAAATAACAAAAAGGAAGAAGACCAAAGCCCATACTGATGATTCATATGGAGTACTTGTGCAGCATAAGGTAGTAAAGACAACTGTGTCTTCTACAAGAGATGGCAGGAAAATTATGTGGTCATACTTCACTAAGATCCTAAGACCTTCAGGAAACTGAACATGACAGATCTTATGACATGATAAGATTTAAGATGTCCACCCAGAATCCAATAAGGACTGCAAGAGGTTTGTAAGGGAAACAGCCTTTGATTCTGAATAGATGTTTTTAATGGATAGACACAGTGACACCTCACATTCAGCCAAAGGATCCTTATGTATTTTGCATTGTTCCACCCTACATGTCCTCAAAGTAGAGGGAGGAAGTTACATTATAAATCCTGCAGTTCAGAGTGTTTTCTCTTAGAATAACAGAAAGTGTCTTTCTGGTAGTAAGAGCCTAGAGCCAGAATATAAACAAATATGTTGTGCTGGACTTTAGTGCCAAAAGCATCACTTAGCTGGGATAAAGTTATGAAAAATATGAGCTAAGCTTGACATTGTTTGTGAGTATATTTATGTTCTAATGATGCATTGTCCTGCATCATAGCTGCAAAGGCTCTGTAAGTATCAATCTGTTTACTACCCATTTACTGAAAGACCAAGTAAAAAAATAGATACATGCAGGCAGTTCTAAAACAATGCAAAATGCATGTTGTCGTAGCTGTGAGCCACCCCATGCAGCAGACTCCCAATGTCCCAATGTGTAATAGCAGAACTGATAGGGAAGTTGCTAAGTGCTTCAGAAGGAAAAACTATGTATATCTGAAACTACATATCTGAAAATTTCATTCAAATTCCATTTGTTCCCATCTTTCCTCTAGATTGGGATTGTCTATCCTGTCTTCCTGGAAGTTTAGGTACAACCACCACTTCATGTTATTGCTCCCCCTTTATCTACATTACAAACTTAGTGGGGAGAAAGGTTGAATACAAAACTTGTATGTTGTTATTATTCTCCCTTAGACTGCATTAAAGACCGGGGATGGGAGCACAGTGCAAAGCCTGCACTCACAGCAAAGGGGACAGTCCAAAAGTTAACTGCTTCTGAAGTCAGCCTAACAATCATTCAAAGCTGTGTTTCCCCTTTGTCTTTAGAAATTACATCTTTCTGAAATCAGATCTAAGGGTGAGCCATGGGAAAATTTCCACTGCAGTTCACAATGTGGGAATTACAGCACAAAAAGTAATTGGGTCTCCTTCATGAGGTATCTAATCCTTGTTTGCATCTTTTTCGGACTGTAGTGGTTACATTGTTTATTTCTTTGGCCATGGTGGCACAAAGGAGATGGCTGACACAGCATGAACAGTCTACATATTCATTCCCAGTCTAATATAAAATGAGGCAATTCTTTACATGGGTCACATGTGCTAAAGATTACTTTGGTTGATTTGGAAGCAGAAATCTACAGTCATGCCTCACAGTTGTTGATGTACACTGATGACATTTACTCTGTCTTCAGGGTCTCCTAACTGCTGTTATCATGATAAGTATCCACTTTTCACATAGTAATTTGCAGTAACACCAAGGCCTCTTTTCTGGTATCTCTCAGTCATTTTTTCCCTAAATCTGATCTGCTCATTTTTTTCTTACTCTGAAACCGACTGCCATTTTCTAGAAGAAATTTCAAGTTAGCTTAGACTTTTGTCCTTTAGCTTTTATAATGTTTTCTCAATTGATCTTCTTTCTGTCATCCACAAAGACATATGCTTCCCTTGTAGTCCCACTGTAATTTTTTATAGATGAATTAAAAACTGTGAACCCCTAGTACATCAGAGTGATACTCTAGTGGGCTCGGTAAGACCTCCTTGTATTACAATCCTTTCACCTATCCTCTCACCACTTTCTTAAGAATATTGCTGTATTTAATGTCAGCCCTTGATTTACATTTTTGTTTCTGAGTCTCTTGGGTGGACAAAATTAAGGGCCTTACTGAAACCTAAGAAGGCCATTAGTAATTCACGACTATAAACTGCTTGCCAGACATCAAGGCTGTTATTGTATGACCTCTCCATAATGTACTTTTGCTGCTTTATGTCTTCTACACCAATGCAATGCAAATATTCAGTAATCCATTACTTTTAGAAACTATTTCATTAATATCTCCATTTCAATGGCATTCTAATGGGCCTGACATTACCAGAATGTTCCCTGCTCCTACTTTTAAACATGAGATTACTTCTGTCTTTTATTTCTGTCTTTCATTCCACAAAATATTTTATTTTCCATTGAATGGTTGCACAGGATTCTCAGAAAAAGAAACAAACTTAAAAAGTGTAGTCATGTTTTACCTGTTCTCAGTGCCTTTTATCATCCTCTGATTGTTAATTATTTTTATACATACTTGTCAGTAGAATGTCACTGACCCTTAGAGTGGCACATTCTCCACATCATAGATTTATTTCCCCCGTGCACACAGCTGTTTATGGAACTGGAACAGAAATAGCTGCTCAAGATGATTGGTTTTCTTTCACCCCTTTCAAAATAGTTCACTACTCCATCTTACCTTCCCTGCCCTCTGTCCTTTTATACATGCTGGGTTTCCTAATTCATAAAAATAGCTAGCCCTAGGTCCAGGCCAGAATTGCCATCAGAGAGTGTTGAAATGTTTCAGAGCCCAAGATAGGGTTCAGACTTAGATGCAACTATAGATCAGGGTAGCATAGAGAAGTAGTTTAGCACTTTGTTCTATGAGTCAGTTCCTGGTTGGTGTGACCCCTCTACAAAATTTGTATATTATCTTAATGTTTACATAAATTTTCTCCACGAGCTGTGATTTTCTCCAGCATCCCAAAGACAATGTGCAGGTGACATGGTAATGCTCAAAAACTAGAAATCACATACTGTGGTCGTCTATTTTACTGCTCACTCAGTCCTTGTAGTATCACAAGGAACCCTTATTTTAATAATGTACTTGGGAGTACTATATTGTTAAGGAGAGTATATGACCCTTTGTTATGTAATTTTACTTTAACATACAAATATACCGGTTTAAATAATATTTGATCCTTACATACTTTTTACAACAAGCTAATTTCTCCTGTCTATTCAAAGGGAATATAAATCAAACTTCTTAATTATGTGAATAAGGTAGATGTCTACATTAAAATAAAGAATTACTCATCTCTATACTATCTCAGATTTTGTTTTTCTGAAAAAATAAATAAATAAATAAAAAGGACAGCAGTGGGTTAGATGTTGTCTCACTAAACTAACACATAGTGGTAGCAGAAAACTGCAAGATCTACTTTAAATTTGTTTTAATATTAAATATGCATTTTTTTTACATTTTCTCACCATTCTAGTGATGTGCGTTAAAAGTTTTAGAATTTGTTTATGGAGCCATCTACAGCACTTTCCTTAACTTTCTCATATAATTTTACTCCACTGATGTAGCAATTAGCAGACAAATTATTGTTATTATAGTCCAAATGCTAGCCTTACAATTAATCCAGCAAAACATATTATTTAATTTTGCCCACAGGTAAAAAAAGTGTTTTTGTCATGTTCCCATAGATCGTATTAAGAGAATTTTGTGAGATGTTTGAAGTTGCAAAAGTTGTTACCTACTCTAGAATTTGCATATGCAAGAGTCAGAGCTGATTTTGACATGCTATCCTTCAGCTTAAGTATAACCATAAAGAATAGGCCTGAATGTACTAATAAGACATAAATAACAGGGCAAACTTGCTTTTCAGTGTGAATCTTGTGAAGTCTGTACATGTCTTAAATTGTGTATCTCAACTTAAGCTGTACACAGATTTCCTGTTCGACTACTGTTCACATTTGCTACCAAAGAGAAGTAGGACATATAGTCACAGTGGGAGTTGTTTCTTCTTTCAAAAGTGCCTGAATTCTGAGTTTGAGTATTGTGTTTTGGAAGTGGCTCTTTTTGCAGAATTTCCCAAAGAAAGAAGAAAGCCAAAATAACACAATTATTTCTTAACAAAGGCAATTACCCTTTCTCCAAGTAAGGGCAATATCAGAGGTGACTGTATTAAGTTGCAGACAATGGTGGGGCTGGCCCCTATGTAAAACATTAATCTCAGACGTGTGTTGGCTTATTATCTTATGACTACATTTTTGTGCATTAGAGGTGGAAATGTATTATTTAGGAGACACCATCTATGTATAAAGAGCTAGCATTACAATAAAAAGTTAGGCTGTGGATGACAATGCTCATTCCTGTCACACAGAACAACCTGCAGACAGATGAGGAGAGTACTTACTTGGAAGTCTTTGGTAAAACATGTCAAGTATTTATTTTATTTAGATCCATTTTAGCCACTACCCAGAAAACATTGCACATGTACAGTGACACCCGTGCACTAGCCCAGCAATCAAGGAGCCTCAATTCTCACCACTAACACCAGTGAGGGGCGTCCATATAGGGAAAGGATAATAAATACACACACAGTAAAGTACAATTTCTCTTAAGATCACACAGAGATCACTGTCAGTCTGGGGCTGGTTTCTCCCTTTCTCTCTAGGTCCCCAAGAAGACTCCTCACTGGCACAGCTATATGGTCCAGATCTCAGCCTAGTGGGCAAGCTAAAACCTCCAGCACCCTCTCTGTCCAACCAGTGCTTCATGTCCCTGCCCAAGTAGCTGACACACACACACACTTTGAGATAAGAGTTTATACAACTACACAGACACTCCTGGGGAAGGCTGGCACAGATTCTCCAGCTGTGCCCTTTTACCCAGACTGTAGGGTAGAAATCACTGCCATGACCCAGCTAATATTTATCTGCTACTCAAAGGCCCTTATGAAAGGATGTCCAATTATACTGTGCAATATTATTATCCAAATAGTAAGTGCAACAGAACAGTCAAGACTTATTTGGAGTGACTTGTTACAGTATCACTATATACATGCAATGTACTCTTAGAGCTTCAATTATCTCTATACAACACACCCACAGTTGAGAGGTTTAAAAATATTTAATACTAAATAATAAAAACACAAGACTATACTTCTTACTACACAGTGCTAGGCAAGAGTTCAGAGATCACAGAGAAATACTTAAAATAATACAGTAGAAAAGTTCTGGTATCAACACAGAAAAACGCTTAGTCTAATCTTTCTAATTCCTAGCTATTTCTAAGAGAAAACACAGTTCTAAAATCCTACTTACATACAGACACAGGCAGAGTGGGGAGTTGGATGTTCTCAAGACAAATGCTCTAAATGCTCTCATTCTTTCTGTCCTTAAATTGATAACACAGTACCACTGATTCATTTCAGATTACATAATTTCTTTCTGGTTCCCAGGCTAACAGACTCTCAGAGGTTAATAGCCCCTTTGATCTTGCAGCTGGTCAGGAACCAGAGCAATAAAAGAAATTATACACGGAAATTCTAGCCATTAACTCTGGCCTCAAAACAATAGACAGAATTCCTTCATCCAGACATATTGGTTCCGAGTTTTGACATCAAAGAATTGACTTGTCAGCTTTGTTACAGCAGATTACACTGTTGTTACATTTTTGCAGTTCCACATTTAACACCATTTTTTCCCATTTAAGAGAACAAGCCTGTAGCTTATATTAATATTTCCAAATGACAGAATTATCTACAAAATTCTATCTGCAGTGGTGGTGCTGCAGTAGCATTGTCACCTCACAGTAAGACGTTGTCCTGTTCGATTCTCAGCTAAAGCATCTTTCTGTGCAGAGACGTGTGAATGGGCGTACCTTCGTTAAAGGTTGTGTGTCAGGGCTGGCAACTCGGCATGTAAAAATCTACTGCCAATCATTAGCGGACCGGAGTTCCGCTGTGGCGACCCCTAACCGGGAAAAGCCGAAAGACACAACAACAACAACATCTACAAAATTCTATCTGGCAAGGCTGGCAGCCTTCACCTATCTTCACACATACATTATAGCACTCATTAAAAAATAATGATAGCTATACATGGTTTGAAAATAACATTATGTATGTCCAGTCAAGTAAACAGCAACAATTACACATATATCATATATCAGTGTTCAATGAAGTTGCAGGATCTGCATGTGAGAGCAGTACAGCATATACACAGTCAAGTAAATATCAGATAATTTACATACACAATATACACACAGTCAATGCAGCAGCATTGACTAGCAGTTTGTGGTGAAGACTGTGACATTGCAGACTGGTTAAATAAATAAAACATCACAAAACCATCACACCTGTTGTAGGAAGGGGTGTTGAAAGCATGCAGGTTGTAAGTCAATCAATGGGGTGCTATAACAATTATATACAATAGTTACAAGTGGTGAAGTATACATTTTGCAGCAGTTTAAGAGTAAAGTATATGTTGTGGTGAGAGGCTATAACTAAAACTATGGCAGAATGTGTAAAGCAAGAGAAGCAGTAAATCTTTGTGCAGTTTAAACTGAGATACACAATTTGCAGTATGTGGTCACTTCACAAGATTCAAAGATAGTTGCAGATACCATACCGTACCCAATCTCTATCCTTATCAAGAGACCAATATCTGAGTTCTATGTATCTTCACTTACATGTCTAACTTTTGGTCTACTTGAAAGATGTAATCATAAGCAGCTCCTCCAATATTTTTTACAAGAACAGATCTTAACCATGGGTACCAGGACCATAGGGTGAGGGGGGTTGAGAGTTCCTCCCTCACTTTTTGAATAACTGCCACCAGCATAGCGATTACATGGAAACATTTACACACTGCTGGTATAATATTACATGGAAACATTCACACTAGTGTTTTCAAGGTAACTGAATGCGCAGGCAGCTGGGAAAAATATGATTTGAGTAATAAAATCATCTGAGCAATAACAATAATCATTGAGCAATAACATAAATACCCTTAAAGATATCCTACATTGGTTATCCAGCAATTACCCCCAAGAAACCATTGTACTTGAGGACTTCAACATAGACTGGAACATGTGTTCCTCAGAACCCCCCACTCACCATATAAACCTTTATGGATTTTCACAGGTCATATCCTCTCCCACTAGGATCAGTAATCCCAACAATAAAGCAAGTATTCTGGATTGGATTCTTGTTAACACCCATCCCCTCAAATACAAGAGTGGGACCCTGCCTCATGATGTAAGTGATCACCTCCTCACCTATTTAATCAGGCGAAAAGCTGATATCCACAACCAGTCCATTTTTAAAACAATAAGCAACAATAAGAATTTCAATTGCACAAATTTCCAAAATGAACTCAAATCTTGCAATAGGTTAGTTCTTTAACAGTCACCACTTGAACAAGCAGTAAATTACTTGAATACCAAATTCCTATCCATCCTTGACACCCATGCACCAGCACGGATTATTAGAACCAAAACAAAAGTTGCTCCTTGGCTCTCAAAAAAAACCCAGACATAAAATGCTACTTAAAAATAGGGCTTAGGCCACTTTGAAGACCACAAATACCCATAGATCAGCTTAGATACAGACAGCTAAGAAATTAAACAAAAAATACACCACATTAGACAAGAAAAATTATTACTGTTGTCTACAAGAAAAACACCAAAGCAAGACACAAAATTTTGGGTAGGTATAAACAAACTCCTTAGTCCATGACAGTCCTCCACTCCTACCCCCTTGGATTCTAACCAAAACCCCCCAGCAGAAATTGCCAATACATTTAACAGCTTCTTTACAACAACCATCCAGAACATAGCTAACCAATTATCCCCTGGATGCCCATATTCTCCGGCCACTACACCCTGCTCCCAACTCCCCTTTAATTTCAAGCCAGTTTGCATATCTTTGGTCCGAAAATTACTTAAAAAACTAAAGCCTACCACTCTGTCGGCTGATCTCCCTGCAAAATATCTACAAAAAGCTGCAGGTGCCATAGCATACCCCATTACTATCCTGATCAATAGAACTATAATTGAAGCATCCATTCCCTCCGTCTGGAAGATATTCCATGTCATCCCACTCCATAAAGGGGGGAGCTCTACTGAACTTTCAAACTATAGACCCATAGCTATTCTGTCACCCTTGGCTAAAATTATGGAAAAATTTATCCACAATCAACTCCTAAACCATCTTATTCATAATAATCTTCTAGCCAACACCCAACATGGCTTTAGACCATTCCATAGTACAACCTCAGCCCTCCTCTTCTTCTCTAACATCATTAACCAACACCAAAACAACAATAAACTTTCCTCTGCTATCTTTTGATTGTTTTGATAGTTTTGATTGGTCCATCTTTAAACACATCACTCTTGATGATGCGGTCAGTAAATTTAACAACATTTTCCAAGATACCCTTGATTTCCTTGCTCCCTCCAGGAAAATTAGAATTAAATCAAACTATGCTCCATGGCCCTCCAAAAATACTAGAGCACTGATGCATAACAGAGATAGCACCTAGAAGGCATGGCTTAAAACTAGGCATACTCCCCTTCTACATAAATACAGACAACTGCGTAACCTAGTCAAGAAATTAGTCACTAAAGACAAAAAATCTTGCTACAACTCTTCTCAACTAGACAACAGATCCAACACTCGAAATTCTGGACTACTCTTAACAAAATACTCTATCCTGGCAGCCCTTCTAACCCCTCGCCTTACCCCAACAAATATTCTCTAGAAATTGCTACCCTACTCAACAAACACTTCATTGACACTATCCAAAACCTCACTCCCTCTAACACTAACACTGCAACTACCACTACCCCCATCAACCCCCACAACCAGAATCCCTTCTCATTTACACTTGTGTCAACTTCTTACATTAAATCTCTTCTTCTAAAACTTAAACCATTGTTCTCCCTCTACCAATAACCTACCTCCTATATTCCTCAAACTTGCTGCAGAATCTATAGCCTATCCTATATCCATTCTCATTAACAGATCTATGCAAGAAGCTACAGTTCCTGCTCTCTGGAAATCCTTCTTTACTATCCCACTACATAAGGGTAGGAACTCTACTGATCCATCGAACTATCGTCCCGTTGCTATTCTTTCGCCCCTCTCTAAGATACTCAAGAAATGCATTCACTCACAACTTCTCAACCACATTCTCCAACGCAACCTTCTCACTCCCACTCAGCATGGGTTCCGTCCCTACCACAGCACATCCACCGCCCTCCTATCTTTCACTCATACCATAGCCAAATCCCTTGATAACAATCAACTAATATCCTGCCTCTTCCTTGACCTTTCCAAAGCCTTTGATACAGTCTCTCACTCTATCCTCCTTACTAAGCTATCTTACCCTCAACCTATCTTCTACCTCCCTTGCCTGGTTCTCCAGCTATCTCTCTGGTAAGCAACAATCTGTCAAATGGGTCTCCTCCTGCTCTCCCTATACATCTGTTCCAACTGGTGTTCCATAAGGCTCTATCTTGGGTCCCCTTCTATTCAACATCTTTACAAATGAACTCTTCACCTCTTGCAGACAATCTTCTCTTATACAATATGCAGATGACTCTACACTCATCTCCATCTCCAGTCGTATTACAGACCTTCACACCCTTACTCAAAACTCCTTTCTATCCACAGAGAAATAGTTATCTGACAATCTTCTTATCCTTAACCCCAAGAAGACCAAGCTCTTGCTCTTTCTTCCATTCTCTCTTTCAAACCATAAATCCACATTTGCGATAACATCCTCCAACAGCACTATCATAAAACCTGAACCACACACAAAACTGTTAGGCATCATTATTGATGACAAACTTAAATTTAACTTACACTTACTGCAAGGAATAAAAAAAAAACACACCAGAAACTTGGCCTGCTTTATCCCAACAAAAGATTTCTTATTCCAGATGCTAGACTCTCCTTAGCACAGTCCTTCTTCCTGCCCACACTTCTCTAGGCAGCCCCAATACTAACCAATATACAAGCTACTACCTTGAACAAACTGCAACAAACTTACTACAAAGTTGCAAGATTCATTACTAACTCCCCCTACAACTCCCATCACTCCCTTGCCCTGAACTCATTACAATGGCTCGAATTCCCTCAACTACTGACACTTTCTCAATTTCAAGTTATACACGCCATTCTATACAGACCTCCATCCTGTCCAGCTCTCACTACTTTTTTATCTACCTATACCCCTTCTAGAACCCTCCGCACCTCTAACCAGCAACTTCTGAATGTAGATCATCCAAAGATGAACATAGGCAAACTACTATACAACTGCTCAATAGCCCACACTTGGAACAAACATCCTCTACACATACGCTCCATCATACACCCTGCACACTTTAAAAAGGAACTCAAACTTTACCTTCTCAATACCATATCTTGTCCCTGCTTAGAACCTACCTAATTACCCCTTTATCCAATGGTGCTTCTTCACTATGAGTTCCTATAAGCAAATATACCTTCCTAGAAAGCCTAGGCAATAAATCTGATCACTTGTATATAATTTGGTTGTACATATATCAAAAATAGTTCATCTATTTATGTCATTGTGATTTTTTTCTTAGGGTAATCTAAATATGTTTGATTATGATCAAATTAATACTAATATGTTTTGGGAGTGTCACTTGGTTTTGCTACTTTCTATTTTGTTACCTATGTAATCCTTATTTTTTTTTGTAACTGGAGCTTTTCTCCTCAGGTCTCCAGTGAAAACGGGCCTCTGGCCCAGCTGGACCAAATCAGTTAACAAATGTCAATAAATAAATAAATAAAATAAATAAATTTCTCGATCTTTCAAAAGCCTTTGATATGGTAAACCACCAAATACTCATAAACACTTTGAAATCCATCTCTCTAGAGGACCAGGCCATCCAATGGTTTCAATCATATCTCAGTGGTAGACAACAGGTTGTCCTATGGCAGAGCAAACTATCCACCCTTTTACCCATCACCCTTGGAGTACCCGAAGGCTCCATACTAGGTCCACCATTATTTTCATCAATGATTTGTATAAGGTCATCCCAAATGCAACATGCATTCAATATGCAGATGACTCCACTTTTGTATGCTCCGACACTTCACCTACAGAGTTGCAGATTCTATCCCAAAATACTTTTAACGCAGTTGAAAATTGGCTCCTTAACAGTCATCTCATGTTAAATCCTAATAAAATCAAACTGCTAATTTTCTCCACCACTCACAGGTCTGCCCCTATAACCTTTTCATTAAAATCCAACAACGGCATCATTATTTCCCCAGATTCCTAAACCAAACTGTTAGGAGTTATAATAGATAACATTACGTTTGATCTGCATATCAATAAAACTATTAAAACAGTTTATAAAAAACTTGGCTCACTATATAGGATCAAGCCCTTCCTAACGCCATTAGCCAGAACTGTAATTGCTCGTACACATCTACTCTCCACCCTCCTCTATGCTTCCCCTCGATTTGCAAATCTCAGCGAAACTGCCCTTAATAAACTTTCTAGCCGCTACATTCACATTGCTAGATTTCCTACCAATGCAGCCTACAGAACTCATCACTGTCATAACCTAAATCTACTAGGATGGCTTGAACTGCCTAACTTACTTCAGGTTAACCAACTAATAGTTGCACACAAGATCCTGTACCAACCAGATAATACACCCGTACTTAAAAACCTCATCACCCCTACAGTAACCTTAGCGCACTTCGTTCATCTGAAAGACTACTAGTTCAAACTCTCAAATCCAACAATACAGCCGGTAAATCTCTATTTGTTAACTCTTTTGGCAAAACTTGGAATTCTCTTCCTTCTAATCTTACATCTG
The DNA here is from genome assembly GCF_019279795.1 of Protopterus annectens. Taxonomy (NCBI): domain Eukaryota; kingdom Metazoa; phylum Chordata; order Ceratodontiformes; family Protopteridae; genus Protopterus; species Protopterus annectens. Next base: position 202,189,982 of record NC_056738.1, read on the forward strand.
AACTCTCTCTACCTCAATTCAGAAAAAGTCTGATTCAGTACTTTAAAAAACAATGGCTATGTCCTTGTCCTAATCCAGACTAATTCTAACCATCACTCATGTGCTGTGCACATGGAGGACTTCTGCCTACACTTTATTGTTTCTTAACTTATAAATCCGATGATCTCCTTGAATCTACTATCAGGTTAGCCTACTAGGTATTCAATACCCTATCATTCTTAAAAACACTGTCTAGAATTTTCCATCTGAGTAAAAATGTAATACTTTGTTTGTGTATCTATTTTTATGTTTGTTTACATCTGCGTAAAAATCCTTTTATTTGTGTTTTATGTTGTGTTTTAAACTGTAAAAAAGTAACAGTTTGTTGAATGTCTTTTTGGAGCTTTTCTTACCAGACCTCCGCTGAAAATGGACATATATCCAGTCGGACTATCCCGGTAAACAAATGTAAAATAAATAAATAAATAAACACCTCCTTTCTGCTCCCTGAGCTTACAGCTACCATGGAAACACTTGGGTGAGTGTTTTTTCTGAGGCACACCAATCAACTTTTTCTCAGGAATTTTAGACATAACCCAAAAATAACACTAGGACTGAAATCTCAAAAGCAAGGACTGAGGAACAAGTTTTGTTTGTTTGTGTCTTTCGGCTTTTCCCGGTTAGGGGTCACCACAGCGGAACTCAGGTCCGCTAATGATTGGTAGTGGATTTTTACATACCGGGTTACCAGCCCTGATGCACAACCTTCAATGAAGGCACGCCCCATTCACGTATGCCTCCACACAGAAGACGCTCTAGCTGAGAGTCGAACGGGACAACGTCTTGCTATGAGGTGACAACTCTACCGCAGCACCACCACTGCAGTTTTTTCAAGTTTAAACATTGTTAATTCATTTAACAATTTAATAGAGCAGGTTTTGCATCAAAATGCATATTCTGAACAATAGAAATATGAAACTTTAATATCTAGCATTAGTAACTGAGTACAATTCTCAGCATACCTCTGATCTTTTGCTTAAGAATTCTAGACACATCCATAAAATATTGGAGGGATAAAGGGCCAAAATCAGGGACAGATTTTAAATGTTGCTCTTCCAAACTTAGAAAGCTGCTAGGGGAACAGATTTTGCATTAGTATGCATTTTCTGAAGGATACAGAGTCTCATATTTAAATGTCTTATTGTTTAGTGTGCACAATCTTCAATAGTTTGTTAGAAAACCACACATTTTATGAGGAACAGACCAAAAAGTTGAAGCAATATATTGGGTATTCTGAGAAATTATGGAGAATTGAGAGGTATGTATGATCCTGAGTAGTTTACCATAAAATTAATCATTATATGAGGGACAGGGAAAAACTATGGGACAAAATCAGGAATGTTTTGCAAAATTTTTGACAGTTTATTTATTTATTACTGTTTGTTTACCAGGAAAGTGGACTGGTCTATTGGCCCCTTTCAGCCACAACCTGGGATCAAGAGAAGTAAAGACAATAATTTGTACATGTACAATAAGACATTCAAGTACATACTTTATACAGTTGAGAGGTACATTTTATAAGTAAACTTTGATTTTCATAAGTTGATGCAGACTTGCTTGCTTACTACCTTTCACCCACTGAGTATCACCATAGACTCTGGCTGTCCTGTCTAATAACCTGTTTTAGATAGACTTTTCCACAGAGGTACATTTCATTTGAGCTAGATTAACTTCCTGGTAGAATCATGTTGCAGAATTTAGTTATTCATTCACTCTTAGACACACTTAATGCTACTCATGATCATTATGGGGGTAGGCAGAGATTTCCTGACAAGCTATGGGAGTAAGCCATAAAACAGTTTAGATTCATAAGTGTTCCAAGGCCTATAAGTCTTATAACCATTCATGACTTGCTAGTATCCTCCCTCGGGCAACACTTCCTTTCTCCAAGACGGCCATATCAGTCAGACCCAGAGTAAATTTGTGGATACCCATCCAGTCATCTAGCTTATGTTTAAAGTAAGGTAGTGAATCACACTGCTTAACATACAGGGGAAGTTTATTCCAAAGATTTAAGAGGCAGTGCCTTACACTTTGCTGTATTTATCTGTAGGTGAAGATTTAGGTCCCTGGTTCAAGTAATGGTACAGATGTTGGACTTGTAAAGAAAGAGAAGGTCCAAGTCAACTGGGAATTTAATGTGCAGTATGCAAGACATAGATCTCCCTTCTGAAGTCTGTATGACACAGAATAAAGGGATAGAGCTTCCAGCCTATCTTGGTAGCTCAGGGACTTTAGGCCTGTGATCCTTTTGCTTAGGAACATTTGGGGTCTTGCTAATTGTTTGAAATGATTAATGAGATACACCCCTAAGGGGGCATTGTACTTGATAATTGTCCTGATCAGTGTTGATTATAGTGGAGTAATTACCACTTTAGAATGTGGCGATATTCCTTTGGGAATTAGATGGACTAAATAAAAGGATTCCCTGTCAACCATTATCAGGCAATGGTCAAAAGAGAAGAAGCCCAAGCCTAGGTACTTGACAAAATTTTCATTTTGTAGTGGTGCATTGTCTATATGGTATGATGAGGGGAGGAGATGTCTACAAAAAGTGATGATACTACACTTTTTAGCATTTAGTTTGAGATTATTTTTAGCAAACCAAGAATTTGCTATAGCGAGTTCATTCAGGAAAGTTTGGGTGCCATAGGGTGATTTAACAACACCCTCCAGGTTGCAGTCATCTGCAAACTTTCTTAACCAGAGGTCTAAGAAGTAAATATAAAAACAGATGCCCCTCCACTGAGACATGAGGGACACTACTGGTTACTTTCAAACATTCTGATGAGGCATCTGTGACTCACACTGTATGAGTCCTATCTTTCAGCCAGTTTGATATCCATCTTACCACATCTGGGTCAATTTTATATGATGCCAGCATGAAGAATGGTGTTGAAAACATTTGTCTGGTCAATATACACCATGTGTACTGCATGGACACTAACAGCCTGGTAAACGTCTTCAAAAGGGTTACAGAGATTGAACAGACAGGAGCTACTAGTTATTAAACCAAGTAGTTGGGGTCAGCTCTAAAAAGGGTATTGATATCACAGTTTATGAGTTTAGTTATGATACATCCCATGGTTTTGCATATGAAGCTTGTAAGGCTGAAGGGATTATAATTACCCAGGTCAGTAGTAAGGCCACCCTTATGGAGGGGAATCATCATTGCATTGGGTCACTCATCAGGGACAAAGCCAGTGGCTAAACTTAAGTTAAACAGCTTGAGGTCTGTATCTGTAAGGACATGTTTAACACTATTTATTAAGCAACCAGGTATATCATATGTAGTAGGTAATAAAGACAGAATAAAAAGGATTGTTGTATACCAGAAATCTGACAAGACTAAACATTTTGCATTTTTTACACAGATGTCACAGTGTTACAAAATGTTTTATGGAGTGTAATAAACCATGTTGATAAGCTGTGTGTGATGCACTTAAATGAGGCAGTCCCTGGCAGTGCTAAATATTTTGACTCTGGCCTTGATGAAATCAAACCCTAAGAAAAGGACTCCATTGGCCCCCAACTGTCTACTGTATCCCCAGTATGCTCCCTTCTTTCCCCCATCTTGGCCTTGCCACATCACTCAGATTACTGTTTTCTTGTTTTCTCATACTTTATTGTACTCTTCACGTGTTTTCTGCACTCCTTCAATTTATCCTAACTGGCTAAGATTGCAGCATAATAAATGAAGAGGAAATAATCAAATCAAGCCCAATGTCTCACGGGTCTACTTCACGTTGTCGTAAGCTGACAATATCGAGTCTGATATTGTCGGCACGACAATACAGAAAGTGAAGAACATTGTGCAAGTAAATGGAAATCTCCATAAGGGGAGATTTCCGTTTACCTCAATGTAGTGCGGTTTCGGAGTTGGCATATTTAAGTAGGGGGGGTGTGGGAGGTGCAGAGTGGCTTGCCTCCCTGCCTATGCCATTTATTTATTTATTTATTTTAATTTGGGGGGGGGTTTCTACGTTATTCGAAGTTTTACTTAATCGAGCAATAAAGTTCGACCTTTATTGATTCGATTAAGTAAACTTTCGATAACGTGATATAGAAGCGGTCTCACACCCCCAGAAGTCATTTGTTTGTAGATGCTCTGAGTTGCATTTTACAGCTTTTTTTCAAACCTTTTGAGACTAAGCTTGTCTGAACAAAAACTGTGGCTAAAGAAATAAATTATTTTTAAAGTTCATCTTCTTCCTGCATCCTTTCAACACTCCCTAAATGGTCAAGATTATACTTTAATAACTGTGGAGTAAATAACAGAGTTAAGCTGATAGCCTAGAGGCTGATTGGGCCCCATAAGCCACGGGGTTCTAGATGCTGTGAGGTACACTCCCAAGCCTTTTGCTACAATTAAGGCCTGGCTAGAAATCGTGACTGAATAAAAAAATTCAGTCTTATTTTTCCTTTCAGGGAAGAAATAAGTTGTGCCCAAAAAGTAGTTTCTAATAAACCCAGAAGATAAAAGCCTACAAAGATACATGAATCATATCTTAGAATAGTGTCTGTCTTCCTGTCAAAAGAAAAAAAAATGATCGTCACCTTCCAGTGATGTTAGATCAGGATGAAACTGAATGTTAATGGCCACAGTCAGACTTTTCGAGTTGCTGCTGTCACACATCGTGCTGCTGTCACACATCGTGCAGCTTGCCTCTTCCCACAACAAGACAGCCACCTTCTTTGTATCCATCTGACAGCCAGAATATAGTAACATATTTAACTTGATCCAAGTTATATCTTCACAGTATACCTCCTTATCCTTCAGAGTTAGCAACCTGTATAAACGTCTGATATGTAATTGTGAGAAAAACGAAAAAAAATATCACAGTCAAGTATTCCTGCCTTATTTCTAAACACCACAAAGCCCAAAAACAAGCTGTGGTGATTTTGTGCGCATTCTTCTGAGGTTTGATTGTGGGAACAATTAAAGAAATAATGACCACACTGTCACAGCCTCACATGAGCTGTAGAAACTTTCTGTGCACACCTCTGAGGTTTGATTGTGAGGAAAATTATTGAAATAAAAAACACTTTTCCTCAGTCCCAAACAAGTCATAGTGATAGTCTGTGCACACCTATGAGGTTTGATTGTGAGGAGAATTTAAATAATAATCTTACTGTTCCCAGCCTCTACCACCCCCCCCCCCCACACACACACACAAGATATAGCAATCTTCTGTGTACACCTCTGAGCAGGGCCAGTTGTAGAACAGGTGGATTCATGGCAGAAGCATTCATTAACCTGTGTCAAAATCCACTTCAACAACATAAGTTTTGGATGCTGTCAGGATCTAGATGTTCTGTGATGCATTTTATGTCTTATTTTTGATAGGTAATAACTAGCAGTATATGGATCACTATGATTATGCTATGAATTTGGGGAAAAGACATGCTTGCTAAGCACCATTTTGATATTGGAAAGGTTATTAGCAAGCTTTTATTAAGTATCTGTTACTAGTGTTAAGCTGTAGTCACACACTAGTAGATTAATAGCAATCAGTGGTCACCACAAAAGAGCAGTGTGAAGCTGTTAAACACTTCAGTCAGACTTTTTTTTTAAAGTCTAAATGAAGTGTTTAACAGTCTGAATGACATGTTTAAGAGCTTCCCACCTCTCTTCTGTGGTGGTTGCTATCTGTGTGGCACCAGTAAGTGTGTTACAGCACTACTGTATTTTTTCTCTGTCTTTTGAGTATATGGCTCCAGGATCACATGCCATGCAGTTTCAACATTAGCTTCATTTGTATGTCTATGCAATTTCTGTGTAGTAATTCCAAACGTAACTCATATTTACACTATATACATCTCGTGTCACAGATATTTTTTCTGTTATGACTCTAAACAGCTAAAAATTCACCTGACCATTTAGATCACTAACTGCCCCTTTTTCTTTCCAGCCCCTAGCCTTCTGTATCTTCTGGCACCCCTGCTCTTAGCATCCACCCAACATGGCTTCCACCCAGCACACAGTACAACTACTGTCTTCCTAATTTTCACTGACAAGATAAACAAATACAGAAACTCTTGCAAACTTGTTTCCTCCTTATATATTGACATGCCAAAGCTTTCAATACGGTTTCTCACCCTAAACTCTCTCACCCTAATCTCAACTTGGACTATCCTCTTTTTCATTACTGTGATTCAATGGGTCTATATCAGAATCACGAAAGCTGTCTTTCGCGAATACATGTTCATCGACACATATACGTCAAAAAACAAGAACAATGAAGTACCAAAAGAGCGAAATGGAGAATACCGAAGGGATTTTCTTGGCCAGCAGGGTGATCGTGGGGATGAGGAAATTAATCCTTTTCCCCACTGTAGTGCAGTCTCGGAGTTGGTATATATAAGTAGGGGGGTGTGGGGGGTGCAGGTGGGCTTGCCCCTCTTGCAAAAACATTTGAAAAAGTGTCTTAGGTAAGGTTTGTACAGTTAGGTTTGCCTTACCTGTATGGCGCTGTTACTTCTGGGAATGCGTCCGGCATTCTCCATTTCACTTTTTTGGTACTTCACTGTTCTTGTTCTTCGACGTTTGTTGATGAACATGTATTCATGAAAGACAGCTTTCGCGATTATAATACAGACCCGATTCAATAGCTATTTAACTGACAGGCTCCAGTATGTAAAATGGTAGAATATTCTCTCTCTACATACTTGTAAGTCTCCACTGGTGTACCCCAGGGCTCTATTCTTGGTCCTCTTCTCTTTAATATCTTTATAAATTACCTCTATACCTTCGTATGCAGATGATTCTACACTTAGATGTGCATCCAGTAAATTGCCTCAGTTCCTCCATATCACACAAGAAGCTTTTTCCGAAGTTGAGAAATGGCTCCATAATGCCCAGCTACTACTCAATCCTAAAAACAATAAAGTTACTGCCATTTTCCCCAAATGACACAAGCCTGACAAAGTGAATTTCAAAATCTTGTCATTAAACAAACCTGAAATTGAAGTGGTCTCCCATACAAAACTTCTTGGAGTGATTATAGCTGATAACCTTAAATTTGACCTGCATGTTCAAAATAACATAAAAAAGACTCACCAGAAATTAAGAATGCTCTACAGGCATACAAAACATCTTTAGCAACACCACCAAAACCACTCTTGCCACTACCTACCTTCTCCCTGAATACAAAGAGAGTAGAAAGTAAGATGTGAGATGAGCAGTACATATTCAGATCAGGATGCAGAACAACCAACCCAATGTTTGCAGTGAGAGAGATAGTGAAGAAGAAGCTACAGATGAGGAAAGAGTCCAACTGGGCATTCACAGATGAAAGTATATAACAAGGTGCCAAGAAAGCTGATGTAGACAGTCCTGCAATGGTTCAATGTCACAGAAACTTCATCGAGGAGTTCCCAGTGGGAGTGAGTGTGAATCAGGATTTACTTCAGAGCCCACCACTGTTCATACTGGTGATGGACTACATTAGAAAACAGGTCAGAGGAGACAGATCAACTAAGTTGCTGTATGCAGAAGATGTGGCATTACAGGCAGGCTCTGAACAAGAACTTCAGCAAAGGACGGGGGAATGGAGTACAAAACTAAAGGCATGTGGGATGAAACTGAGTAAAGTTAAGACAGATGTTATAGAAGCAATTGGATGAAATCAAAGAAGCCGAAAAGTGAGACAGAAGAGAAATTAGTGGAACAGGTTAAGATAAAAATGGAGAAGGCTTTCTATGGGGTAGTGGTGTAGCAAAGACTATCACTATAAAAAGTTAAGGAGAGTTTTAATAGCTAACAGCGACAGTAATTATGGAGAGCAGCTTGCAAATTAAGGAGAAAACAGAAGTTTTGCTTTAGAAAATCCTGCTGAGAAAGAAGTACGCTCAAGCCAGGATGAACAAGATGTGACTGAAGAATCTGCCTTGAAAGGCTGGCAATTAGGTCCCATCTGAGACAGTCTATATTCCAGCAGATGAATTAAGAATCTGTTGAGGTAGGTAAGTTTTGGTTCCTGGTTTGAACATGGCTACGTATAGGTCATATACTGAGTTCATTGCCTTCACTGTTTATTCCCTATGACCTAAATGTGCATGGAGTGGTTATTAATTTCAGTCCTCCTCAGGACAAGCTGAGAGTAAATGGCTATACTTTAAAAAAATGAGCATTTGAAGGAAGCTATAGGCAGAACTAGGAAGCTGTGTACTCATGAAGTCACATAGGCACTGGCAGACAAATAGCAGTCAAAATTAGAATAACATGATTTTCAACCCTCTAGCAATGCAGTATATTGCTGTAGTGCATTTAAAGGTTTGTACACATTTATTCAATGCCACTGTTCCTCACATCAACCCCCACAGTAAAATCTGTTCAATGTGTCTCCCTGTCATGTGACATACAAAGTATCTGATGTGACTCATTACAGCACACAAGCAGCCAGAACAATCAAAATAAATAAAACCAGGTGCAGTAAACAAAGTGACTGTCAGCAAATGTTTTTCAGCCAATGTTCAGCAGCTGGTAACTATAAACCCATCTGACAGAAAGCATCACTGTACAGAGGGTCTGTCTCCTGTAGCCCTAACAGGGAGGTTTAAATAACAACCACTAGGTTAAATACGGTGGGAGTTAGTTATGGTGATTTTTTTTTTTGCCAATAAAATATAGCCAAAACTAGAATTCACTATTTGTTTAGTCAGAAATGTCCCACTTTCCGAAGAAATCCTTTCTAGTTTTCTGAAAAAATTTTAAAAGATAAGTCGTGGTAACTAAATATTGCTATTTACAGTTGAAATGTTAAATGCAGGAAGCTTATGTGGATACATTTCTTGCAGAGAAGGAGAGCAAGTGGTATGTGATCATTGGGGGGGGGGGGGTTCTGTTCAGGCCCTTCTCTCAGCTTATTAACTTCATATTTTCTTCTAACAACATTAAACTCTCGTCTGAATCCTTGTCTATGATGATGCCATCCTCTGTACCACATTTAATTTGTTTCATATGGAAGTGGAGATGAAGCCCTTCAGATGTAGGCCCTAATTAAGATGAATAGCTACAATGATAAACTGAAGGGAGAATATGCACTACCAACATACACATGTTTTGATTCCTAACAAACCTCAGCACCACAGACATACAATTAAAGTTGTTCATTAACAGCATAAAGGAAACTGCCAAAAATCATAAGACATATTCAAAATCAGACCTATGTACACCAGGTCAAAAAGATCATGACAGAGAATGCAACTGTCCCACAACAGTTACAAGAAACTTTGGTTAACAAAGATTTTCTGGAAGTCTGTAACTACCAGAACAATTTGGTAGTCATCAGCTTTTCAGGACAATCTACAATTCCAGAAACAAGTAACATTTTATACACTATTGTTTTAAAACTGTTAGAGTTACAATAGTTTAATATTCACAACAGAATGATTACAACCCATCAAGCATTCTACTTCCCCAGCAAAGTCCTCTACACGGGCCTTTTATATTACTAAGAAGGGAATATTCACTTATATATATATATATATATATATATATATATATATGTGTGTATATATATATATATATATATATATATATATATATATATATATATATATATATATATATATATTCATATATACATTGTTGTTTTCCAAGACTGAGGCTCATCTCACATTTCACATCATGGAGGAATATATTGTACATGGCCATAACTTCTCCTTCAAAGATGCTTTTAACTGAGCACGTATAAAGGGAAATAAAAGCTCTTAACTTTGCAGGGGGTGCAGATATATATATATATATATATATATATATATATATATATATATATATATCTTTTGCCCCCAGTTAACAAAACAATGGGTTTATTAAATGATTAACTTCATAATTTGTATCAAGAAAGATCATTTCTGTCCTGGAAAAATGCACTGCTTATGAATGCTTTATTTTCTTCTGAGCTAGTTATTCCTTACCTTATGAGTCTTAGAAAAGGCCCCACATCTGGATGATTTTAGTATTATATAGGTTTCCATTTTCCAGAAACCAATTCATTTTCTAATGGTCATTGACATGATACTAGCAACAATATAGCTCCGTACGTCTATCTAAGAATTCCTGCCTTGCTCATGAACTTAAAGTAGTACAAATTAGACACTGAGCTCAGAGGATAACA